>NW_019948139.1:0-11166 GCF_002910315.2 Salvelinus sp. IW2-2015
GTAAACATACTTACATTTTGAAGAGAATAATATAGACATAATAATTGTAATCAGAGATACTATTAACATGTACTTCACATTTTTATTGTCTAATAGAATAAATAGCAATAGAATACTGCAGAATAAATAATGTTTAATTAAAAACTGTACACCCAAGTAGCGTACTGTCACTTTAAGAGCTTGAATTGATGCTGTACCTATCTCACCTGCATGATCTACCTGATTAGGTGATGATAACAGGAGAAAACTGCTTAAAGTTGCCAATGATTCAATACTGTAAATTTGGGATTGCATTCTCTTGTAGCCCAGCCGTGGAGCCCCTGAAAAACCCCAACTGAAGAGCCGGTGAGAGTGAAGATGACCCCAAAGGGGATCATAAATCTGAACCTCAGTTGATCCTGCAACCTCTTCTCTGGTCTGTCCTAGTCTGTTTGTGAATGATCTCCTCTCTGGTCTGTCCAGTCTGTTGTGGAAGACCTCCTAGTCTGTTGTGGAGACCTCCCTCTGTCTGTCCCTAGTCTGTGTTGATGACCCTTCTCTGACCTTGGGTCCTAGTCTGTTGTGGATGACCTCTCTCTTATAGGTCCTAGTCTTGTTGTGGATGACACTAGTCCGTTTGGATGACCTCCTCTCTGATCGTGGTCCTAGTCTGTTGTGGATGACCTCCTTGATGATCTGCGGTCCTAGGTCTGTTGTGGATGACCGCCTGCGATCTGGGTCCTAGTCTGTTGTGAACCTCCTTGCTGATCTGTGTCCTAGTCTGTTGTGGATGACCTTCTCTCATGGCCATTACCCCGCTCTCCGAGGTTCCTTCAGAGAGATGGTGTCCAAATTCACACATGGTATTTAAAACACACTTTTACATATGTGAAATAAGACAAATAAAGCATCATTTCCTCATAGAGGTCAAATGATTGAATGAAGAAGTCTCAGTATAGCAGAAGGAACGCTAGTTGTAGATCTTCAGAATGACTAATTACAGAGTTGAAATTAAGTGGGTTTCGGTATGTTTTTTCTCCAGATAAGGAACAGCTGAAGGAGCAGGGTTACCTGCAGACCACAACTTATGTGGAAAAGCAGAAAGATGGGAAAGTCTTCCACAAGGAGGAAGAGGGGTCTCCCAAGAAAAGAAGTAGGAGGAGATGAAATGATGATGGAAAAAGGAAGAAGAGGATGACGATAAAGAGAACTCATATGTATGTTAAATGTTCTCCTTCACAATTTCTTATTTTATTTAGACCTAAAGAGGACAGCAGGCGCTGAGTTTCACTTTGGGGAAATCGTGCCCAATTTAAACGGCTCGTACTCATCTGCTCGTTACAATATCATATTATTATTACTATTGGATAGAAAACCTTCTAGTTTCTTAAAACAGTTTGAATTTGTCTGTGGCTAAAACAAGACTCATTTGGCAGCCACTTTCTGACCAGGAAGTGGAAAGCTCTGAATCGATGTTCTGGTTCAAAGGACCTCTTAAATGGCGATATACGTATGACTATACGTGCACGCATACACCCTTCCCTAGAGTCAAGAGGAAGTGAGAGAAGAATAGAGTTGTTATCTCGGTCTGAGATGAAAGAAACCTCTTGGAAACGACGTGGCCTCCATTTTCTGTTTTCTGCAAGGCGCCATGGAGGGACTGTTAATTGCCTTCTGAAGAAACTGTCGTTATAGCGAATACTATCTCCGGCTTTGATTTATTTGATACATGTACAATCATCGTAAAGTATGTTTTCAATATAGTTTTTATTAGATTATGAATATTTTTTCGGGACGTTAGGCGTGATTGCTTTTGTCTGCATGCTGTCAGGAAGGATAGCTTCGCGCCACTTGCCATGTGCTTATAATTCAAGAGTGGAAAAAACAGTTCTAATACCAAACAAAGCGTTCTGGACAAAGGACCCTCTTTACAACTTCTGATGGAAGACCACCAAAAGTAGGAACCATTTGTGATGCTAATTACATATATCTGTCGAATGTGTACTAGTAGCTTTGCGCTTCAGGTTTTGCAGCATTCCCTTTACCATAAACTATAGTCTTATGGTCGTAATGAAATATTTTAAGAATTCTAACACTGTCGATTGCATTAAAGAACTAATGGATTATCTTTCCTATACAACATGTATTTTTTGTAATGTTTTATGAATGCCATTTGTCAGAATAGGTGAGAGTCTAATAGAAATAACCGACATTCTGGGAAAAAATGCTACGTTGATAACCACTGATTTCAGCTGCAAAATATGACATTTTCGAACAAAACATAAGATTGTATGTAACCGTGATGTTATAAGGACTTGTCATCTGAGAAGGTTATGAAAGGTTATTTGAAATTAATATCTTCTGCTTTATTCGCTAACGCTAACGTGCCTATGCTAATCGCTAACGTGCCTTGATGAATAATGACGTGTGCTGGAGGCGCTATTTGTAGTAAGCTAATATACGCTATAATTGTTTCGCTGTAAAACAAAACAAAAAAACGGAAATATTGGCTGATTCACAAGTAGTTTTGTCTAATTTGCTGACACCATCGATTTTCAAGGAATGCTTTTATGATGAGTATTTTAGGTATTCACGTATGGTCTCTATATTAATACTTTCTGGCTGCTTCGGTCTATTTTGACGGTAGGCTGTGATGTAGCGCATGTAAAACTGATTTATACCTCAAATTATGCAAATTTTTGAACAGAAACATCGATTTACTTGGTAACATGTTATAGACTGTCTCTGATAAGTTGTTTCTAGGTTAGTTTGCGTTGGATCTTGCGTTAAGTTGATGTTGGTTTTGTGCATGCTACCTGTGCTGTGAAAAAGTCTTGTCCTTTTTTTGTATTTGGTGGTGAGCTAATAAATATACGTGGTTTCTTCGCTTAAAAACATTTAAAAAAATTGGACATGTCGTGGATCAACAAGATGTGTATATTCATTGCTGTATTGACTTGGTTAATGTGTGAAAGTAAATATTTCAAAAAATACTTTTGAAGTCGCGCTCTGCTTTTCAGTGGAATGTGGAGGAAGTTCCGCTAGCGTAACCCCAGAGTCAGACGAGTAAAAATCTGTTACGGTCTAGATCTGTCCTCGTTTAACTGCAAAAGGTTTTATCTGGAGATACTTTCAATCGTTTTTTCATGTATTTTATTGTTTTTTCAAACCTTTAATATTATTTTTTAAAAGTATTTATTTAAATGTTTATCATATACTATTTTGTTTTATCATATATTAATATTTTTTTTCAGTATAAATTTAATACTTGTTTTATATTATTAGAATATTCTTTTTTACAGTATAATAATTAATATTGCTTTTATCATATACTTCCCCCTTCTGATGACCAGGGGATCGCATCTCTGGCATGTCTGGCAGACATATCAGTGTGGACTGACGGATCACCACCTCGAGCTGAACCTCGCACAGACCGAGCTGCTCTTCTCCCGGGAAGACTTGCCCGTTCCATATCTCGCCATCACCGTTGACAACTCCATTGTGTCCCCTCCCAGAGCGCTAACGACCTTGGCGTGATCCTAGGACAACACCCTGTCCGTTCTCACTAACAGTCAAGGCGGTGGCCCGTTCCTGTAGGTTCCATGCCTCTACAACATCCGCAGAGACGACACCTGCCTCATCACACGGAAGCGGGCAGGTCCTAATCCAGGCACTTGTCATCTCGTCTGGAATTACTGCACCTCGCTGTTGGCGTGGGCTCCCTGCCTGTGCCATTAAACCCCTAACAACTCATCCAGAACGCCGCAGCCCGTCTGGTGTTCAACCTTACAAGTCTCTCACGTCACCCGCTCCTCCGCTCTCTCCACTGTTCAGTTGGAAGCTCGCAGTCCCCTACAAAGACCATTGGGTGCTTGCCTACGGAGCTGTGAGGGAACGGCGACTCAGACCTCCAGGCTCTGATCAACCCTCCACCCAAACAAGGGCACAGCGTTCATCACCTTGGCCTGCTCGCTCCTCTACCACTGAAGAAGTACAGTTCCCGCTCAAGCCCAGTCAAAACCTGTTCGATGGCTCTGCCCCAAATGGTGGAACAAACTCCCTCACGGACGCCAGGAAAGCGGAGTCAAATCACCACCTTCCGAGACAGCCTGAAACCCCACTCTATTAAGAATTACCTAGGAAGGATAAAGTAATCCTTCTTCACCCCCCCCCCCCCCCTTAAAAGATTTAGATGCACTATTGTAGAAGTGCTGATTCACTGGATGTCATTAAGTGAATGCACCAATTTGTAAGTCGCTCTGGATAAGAGCGTCTGCTAAATGACTTAAATGTAAATGTAAATATTAATATTGTTTTATCATATATTAATATTGTTTTATCATATATTAATATTGTTTTATCATATATTAACTGTTTTGTCATATATTAATATTGCTTTATAATATATTAATATTATTTTTACAGTATTTATTAATATTGTTTTATCATATATTAATATTCTTTTTTACAGTATATATTAATACTGTTTTATCATATATTAATATTGTTTTATCATATATTATTAAACTTTTTTACAGTATACATGAATATGGTTTAATCATATATTTAAAATTCATTATTACAGTATATATGCATTTTGTTTTATCATATATTAATATTGTTTTATCATATATTAATATTCTTTATTACAGTATATATTAATATTTTTTTAATCATATATTAATATTTTTTATTACAAAATACATTAATATTGTTTTATCATATATTAATGATATTGTATCATATATTAATATTGTTTTATCATGTATTCAAATTCTTATTTACAGTATATATTAATATTGTTTTATCATATATTAATATTCTTATTTACTGTATACATTAATATTGTTTTATCATATTTAAATATTGTTTTATCATGTATTAATATTGTGTTATCGGCCTCCCGAGTTGCGCAGTGAACTAAGGCACTGCATCTCAGTGGTAGAGGCGTCACTACAGACACCCTGGTTTGAGTCCAGGCTGTATCAGAATCGGCTGTGATTGGGAGTCACATAGGGCGGCGCACAATTGGCCCAGGTTCGTCACGGTTTGGCCGGTGTAGTTCAACATTGTAAATAAGAATTTGTTCTTAACTGACTTACCTAGTTAAATAAAGGTTAGATAAAATGAATATTGTTTTATCATATATGAATATTATTTTAACATATACAATATTATTTTATCATACATAATATATGTTTATTATAGGATGTAATCATATAGTACATATCTTTAAAATGGTGATTTTTTTAATATCTTTTGTTTGTTTATATATTAGAACACAGTTTTTCTTCAACTGTAGACTTGATGGCACATTTGGAATGTTAACGACATGAATTCAGGTATTTGCAAAACACGCCTCCAAATATTCAAATTAGCCGTTCCTCTACATTATGAAGCAGCTGGGCTTGGTGTGGGGTAACCTGTGTTGTGCTTTGTGTGGGCTAACCCATGACCACCTTGCCCACCAAATACCCAGATGAGGCCAATCGGGTCATGTTTGCTGAGTAGGCTCAAATCAAATACATTTTTATTTTTCACATACACGTGTTTCTCTCTGGTGAGAGAGAGGTTTCTGTTCTTCCTTAAAAAATGATTCCGTTTCTGTAAATGGCATGGGATCAGGAATAGAGTTTTCATTTTTCATCCCAAACCAGATGGGCTCAGGCCGGGCAGGGCCTGAATTTCTGAGTATTGAATGGGGCCGGATTTGATCTTGAACAAGGAACAACAGGGCAATGCTACAGTATGCGTGTCACTAGAGCCACATGTTAGCATACAGTAGCTTAGCATACGCAAATCACAAACAAAGTAGCCTTCTACCACCTTCCATGTTATGTCACAACCACAGTACACTGCCACCTTCTGTAGACATCATCTGTGTAGGTGCAAGGAGTCACTAGGCTCTCTGGTGAGAGAGAGGTGTCCGTTCTCACCTTAAATTATTCATTTTCTGTAAATGGCATGGAATCATGAATAAATGCCACCTTCCCGGTTGCCCATGGTAAAATAAAGCACATTGGACTGAAAAACAAAATTGACACGAATAAGACTTTTAAGGAGGATTTAGGGGATGTCGTGGACGTTTAATGTATTAGCACACAAATGATTGTCTTGTTAGTTTTGGTTGATTTCCAACATGGTGGCTCACTGTCTGGCTTGGAACTGTGTGGAAAAAGCCTTTCCCTCTCCTTAGAAAAACATCATAGACACTCACATGCACACGCACACACACACACAGGAAGGCTGACAGGCTTCTACTTGTGTGATGGTGGCTAACACATCTGATTGGACTGTCCTGATTGTAGTATGTCGTTCCTGTTTTATGTTCCGCGTGCATGTAATTCTGCTCTCCAGTCAAAACCAAAAACCAACTCTCAAAGCACAAGGAATCCCCTTCAATTCCAATAGTGACATCATTTAGGTGATTTAGGGCCCTAAGCATGACCCCATGAGAACCTGCTCATCTCACTCCAACCTGCCTCACAACCTTCCATGTTCAGCAACAGACTCTGAAACAACCACAAACAAAGGGATGGAGAATTTGATACGATGCTATTGATATAGCTTTTATAATCATCTTTACAAAGTAGTAGGTTTTATCAAAAGGAATTGAACATAGAAAGTAAGAACTCTCTCTCTCTCTTTCTATCCATATGCTGTATGTCCTTCAAACTTTATGCAAACTATTTTGACCTCAATGGAGAGAATCATGTAATGAGAACCTGACAGGACCTATTTAACATCAGGACAGCGATGCTCCACCACTAAAGACTGTTTGCCTAACAACAACAACGACAGAGTTCAGGCTATTTGTTATGCTTAGCAAAGAGACACACGGACACACACACACACATCTTATGTATTGCTATCCTTGTGGGGACACAAATAATTGATTCCGTCAAAAATCCTATCCTCCCCAAACCTAAATCTAACCTACATTTTAACAGTTACCCTAAACCTAATAGTAACCTCAAACTGAATCCTAAACCCATAACCCTAAAACTATACCTAACCCTAACTCCTAACCCTAACTATTAAACCTAACCACTAACTTATTAACCACTAACCCTAACCCTAACTATAACCCAAACCTATCCCTAACCGCTAACCTAAGAACAGCTGGTCAGGCGTGCGGGTTAGGATATTTACCGCCGGGTTATGTTATTTACCGTCGGTTTATAAATTTAACCGCCGGGTTATGTTATTTACGCCGGTTATGTTATTTACCGCCGGGTTATGTTATTTACCGCTCGGGTTATGTTATTTACCGCGCGGGCTATGCTATTTTACCGCGGGGTTATGCTTTTTACCGCCGGGTTATAATATTTAACCGCGGGTTATGTTATTTACCCCGGGTATCTGCTTATTTACCGCCGGGATTATGTTATTACCGGCCGGTTATGTTATTTACGCGGGTTATGCTATTTACCGCCGAGGGTTATGTTTTTACCGCTGGGCTATGCTATTAGCGGGGGTTATGTTATTTACCGCTGGCGATGCTATTTTAGCTCCGGCTTTGTGTTATGTTATTTACCGCCGGGTTATGTTATTTACCGCGCCGGGTTATGATATTTACCGCCGGTTATGTTATTTACCGCGGTTTATGTTAGGACCGGGTGCCGGGTTATTTATTTAACCGCCGGGTTATGTATTTACCGCGGGGTTATGTTATTACCGCGGGTTATCCGCGCGGGTTATGCTTATTTACCGCTGGGTGATGTGTATTTTACCGGCCGGGTTATGTTATTTACCGCCGGGTTGTTATGTTACCGTCGGGATGGTACTTCTCGCGCCGGGTTATGTGTTATTTTACCCTGCCTGGGTTACTTATTACCAGGCCTGGCGGGTACTTTAGCGGTACGGATTTATTACGTTACGTTTATCACCGCGGTTGAAATAGCATTATACGCCCGGGTCTGTGGTTTGTAGCCGGTATATGCTATAACCTGGGTAGCATAACCTGAACCGAGAGTTTGTCATAGCTAATAGATGTAAGCCGGGATTATGTCCTATTTGAAACAGCAGAGCTGGGATTTTGCTATTGCTATGCAGATGTAGGCGGGGAGCAGTGCTGGTCAGGGAAGTTGATGATCCGCAAGTGAGAGCTGAACCTAGGTGGAGTGAAGGCCATGAGATGAGACCAGTGTGAGAGCTGGCATGAACCGAGCTGGAAGTAGCAGACAGGATGAAATGAGCTGAGACCAGGGCCTCTGGGTTACTGCCTGTCCCTCTTGTGGTGTACCTCCAGTACCTATACCAGTCATAGATTCTTTAACCGTGAAGTGTCGTGTCAAATATGGCCTCAACTCACTCACCCTGAACATGTACTAGAGAGACCACTCAACCCTATCTTGAAATTCAAATGGGAATTCTCTGGTAAATACACTAAGACCAAGAGGATGGGTATCTCCTTTTGAATCAAGAGAAACATCAAATGCAAATGTTCTGTTATAGCCTCTCTAACTGTTCCTTCTCTAGTCTGTCCAACCCTTATCCAGTGGGATGAATGTCACGTCAGAGTTTTGTTTGTTTTGAGATGAAAAACATTTCAGCGCAATGAGGAACAGTGTACGGTTTAATAAGGGGATAAACATGGGATGACAGACACCAGTAGGAGAGACAGAGAGAGACAGGATAGGGGAGAGAGTAATATAGCGAGAGAGAGAGAGATAGAGGAGACAGAGAGGAGAGTCAGAGAGAGAAGACAGAGACAGAGCGAGAGTAAGAGAGATTTCTACAACAACAGGTAAGGCCGATTTTGGGTTGTGGAATCATGTTGTAATTCTAACATATTTTATTGCAGAGAAATGTTTTATATTATTTATTATATACTTTATTTATTCCCATTTGAAGGTTCCAGCGTAAATAATCAACCATGTGTCTTCTAACCTTGTTGCTCCCTGGAGCGTTGATGTTTACGGTTGTTGCTTCACGCTCTACCGACACTTCCAATACTTTAGAAACCTAACCTAACAATCCCTGATTGTTCCTGTCTCTGAACTGGTGATAACCCTCTATGTGGAGAGCATTATCTTCATCTGTCCTGTCACATCATATCAGTAAAGAAGGAGAAAGACAGTTTGCATTGGTAAAGTGTTGCAACCTTGAAGTGCATTCATTTTAATCATATATCCTTTGAATTTCACAGTGATGGAAACGTTGTTGTATCTCACCCTGCTAATCTCAGGTCAGTTTACTGTGTGTGTGTCCCAACAAACATGCCCACATTGGGCCGATGCGTTCTTGCTAATCGGCTCCATATTACCCCCAAGACATTGGCCCAGCGTGACCCAGTGTGTCCCAGTGTTGTCAGCTCATATCTGGTGAGGACAGCCTTCACTGTTCCTGAATAATCGAATCAAATCAAAGTTCATTTGTCACGTGCGCCGAATACAACATGTTTAGACATTAAAGTGAAATGCTTACAGGCTCTAACCAACAGTGCAAAAAAGTTATTAGGTGAAAAATAGGTAAATAAAGAAATAAAATCAACAGTAGAAAGACAGTGAAAAATAATAGAGGCGAGGCTACATACAGACATCGGTTAGTCGGGCTGATTGAGGTAGTATGTACATGTAGATATGGTTAAAGTTATTATGCATATATGATAAACAGAGAGTACCAGCAGCGTAAAAGAGGGGTTGGGGGGCACAATGCAAATAGTCCGGGTAGCCTTTTGATTACTTGTTCAAGAGTCTTATGGCTTGGGGGTAAAAACTGTTGAGAAGCCTTTTTGTCCTAGACTTGGCACTCCGGTACCTCTTGCCATGCGATGGTAGAGAGAACATTCTATGACTAGGGGTGGCTGGGGTCTTTAACAACTTTTGGCCTGGATGGCAGGCAGCTTAGCCCCAGTGATGTACTGGGCCATACGCACTACCTTCTGTAGTGCCGTGCGGTCGGAGGCCGAGCAATTGCCGTACCAGGCCGTGATGCAACCAGTCAGGATGCTCTCGATGTTGCAGCTGTCGAACCTTTTGAGGATCTGAGGGCCCATGCCAAATCTTTTTAGTTTCCTGAGGCGGAATAGGCTTTGTCGTGCCCTCTTCAGGACTGTCTTGGTGTGTTTGGACCATTCTAGTTTGTTGGTGATGTGGACACCAAGGAACTTGAAGCTCTCAACCTGCTCCACTACAGCCCCGACAATGAGAATGGGGGCGTGCTCGGTCCTCCTTTTCCTGTAGTCCACAATCATCTCCTTAGTCTTGGTTACGTTGAGGGATAGGTTGTTATTCTGGCACCACCCGACCAGGTCTCTGACCTCCTCCCTATAGGCTGTTTCGTCATTGTCGGTGATCTGGCCTACCACTGTCGTGTCATCAGCAAACTTAATTATGGTGTTGGAGTCGTGCCTGGCCATGCAGTTGTGCGTGAACAGAGAGTACAGGAGGGGACTGAGCACGCACCCCTGGGGGGCTCCAGTGATGAGGATCAGCGTGGCAGATGTGTTGCTAGCTACCCTCACCACCTGGGGGCGTCCCGTCAGGAAGTCCAGGATCCAGTTGAGGAGGGAGGTGTTTATTCCCAGGATCCTTAGCTTAGTGAGGAACTTTGAGGGTACTATTCTGTTGCTGTAGTCAATGAATAGCATTCTCACATAAGTGTTCCTTTTGTCCAGGTGGGAAAGGGCAGTGTGGAGTGCAATAGAGACCGCATCATCTGTGGATCTGTTTGGGCGGTATACAAATTGGAATGTGTCTAGGGTTTCTGGGATAATGGTGTTGATGTGAGCCATTACCAGCCTTTCAAAGCACTTCATGACTACGGACGTGAGTGCTACGGGTCTGTAGTCATTTAGGTAGCCTTCATGTTCATGGGCAAAGGGACTATGGTGGTCTGCTTGAAACATGTTGGTATTACAGACTCAATCAGGGACGTGTTGAAAATGTCAGTGAAGACACCTGCCAGTTGGTCAGCACATGGCCGGAGCACACATCCTGGTAATCTGTCTGGCACCACAGCCTTGTGAATGTTGACCTGTTTAAAGGTCTTACTCACGTCGGCTACGGATAGCGTGATTACACAGTCATCCGGAACAGCTGATGATCTCATGCATGCCTCATTGTTGCTTGCCTCAAAGCGAGCATAGAAGTGATATAGCTCATCTGGTAGGCTTTAATCACTGGGCAGCTTGCGGCTGTGCATACCTTTGTAGTCTGTAATAGTTTGCCACATAAGACGAAC
>NW_019948139.1:15962-17443 GCF_002910315.2 Salvelinus sp. IW2-2015
CACGTCGGAGCCGTGTATACGACTTGATCTTAGCCCTGTATTGATGCCTTTGCCGTGTGAATGTTGCCTGTAATCCATGGCTTCTGGTTGGGGTATGTACGTACAGTCACTGTGGGGACGACGTCCCCGATGCACTTATTGATAAAGCCAGTGACTGATGTGGTGTAATTCTCAATGCCATCGGAAGAATCCCGGAACATTTTCCAGTCTGTGGTAGCAAAACAGTCCTGTAGTTTAGCATTTGCTTCATCTGACCACTTTTTTATAGACCGAGTCACTGGTGCTTCCTGCTTTAATTTGTGCTTGTAAGCAGGAATCAGGAGTATAGAGTTGTGGTCGGATTTACCAAATGGAGGGCGAGGGCGAGCTTTGTACACGTCTCTGTGTGTGGAGTACAGGTGATCCAGAATTGTTTTCCCTCTGGTTTCACATTTAACATTTTGATAGAAATTAGGTAGAACTGATTTTAGTTTCCCTGCATGAAAGTCTCCGGCCAATAGGAGGGCCGCCTCTGGGTGAGTGGTTTCCTGTTTGCTTATTTCCTTATACAGCTGACTGAGTGCGATCTTAGTGCAAGCATCTGTCTGTGGTGGTAAACAGCCACTAAAAGTATAGCTGAAAACACTCTAGTCAAGTAGAGTGGTCTGCAATTTATCACAAGATACTCTACTTAAGGCAAGCAAAATCTAGAGACTTCCTTAGATTTCGTGCACCAGCTGTTGTTTACAAATATGCACAGACCGCACACTCTCGTTTTACTGGATTGTGCTGCTCTATCTTGCTGGTGCAACGTATATCCCGCTAGCTGAATATCCATGTTGTCATTCAGCCACGATTCCGTAAAACATAGGATATTACAGTTTTGATGTCCCGTTGGTAGGATATTCGTGATCGTACCTCGTCTAATTTATTGTCCAATGATTGCACGTTGGCGATCAATATTGACGGTAACGTTAGCTTTACCACTTGCCTTCTGCGGATCCGTACGAGGCATCCAGCTGTGTCCTCTGTGCCTGCGTGCGTCTCTTCCTCTTGCAAATAACTGGGATGTTGGCCTTGTCGGGTGTTCAGAGAATGTCCTGTGCGTTCTGCTTGTTGAAGAAAACATCTTTGTCTAATCCGAGGTGAGTGATCGCTGTCCTGATATCCAGAAGGTCTGTTTTGCTGTAAGATACGGTTGCAGAAACATTATGTACAAAATAAGTTACAAATAACGTGAAAAAAGGTCCTGAGTATATTGACCACCTTATGGTAATTTATCAGTTGTTTCTCTTATGTACAGGTATTAATTTAATTGCTAAAGTAATGAACAAATTGTAACATGTATGAGCCCTAATTTCTGTAAAATGTTTTCACATATGGTCCTGTTTAAAGTAACTGATCTCCGTCCTGTTTAAAGTAACTGATCTCAGTCCTGTTTAAAATAACTGATCTCAGTCCTGTTTAAAGTAACTGATCTCAGTCCTGTTTAAAATAACTGA
>NW_019948140.1:0-15702 GCF_002910315.2 Salvelinus sp. IW2-2015
CCAACTCTCAGCCCGTCTTGTCAACACCTCAGTGTTTCCCACAGTCTTGGTCTTGGGCAGTCTCATGAGAAACGTGTAATGGAGCCGATTCGCCCGAAGCCCTTGGTCTCTCTCTTGATTTTCCATCTGTACTCCTCCACGGCGAACTCCGTCGTCCTCATGCGGTTGAGGGTGAACACTGAGTCTCCTCTTATTACCGATGTGAACAGGGCTCCTTTACTGTTTGCGTATTGCCCGGCAAGGCTGTCCACTGACCCGTAGTCAGGTTGTAACAGTCCATCACGCACATCAGGAAGTCTTCGCAGGGCCCGTTGCGCATGACATACAAATTGTCCCTGTGGCCACCATGCAGTGGCCATAGCTCTGGTCACGGACTAGCGTGGTGACCAGGACCCATTGGTCCCTCTCAGGGACTACTCGTGGATCTCCGTAACGCCTTTGGGTTTCCAGAGGCAGATGAAGATGCGGCTCATGGCTTTGGTGGAGGCCACGTTGGCGGCTCTGCAGGGGAGATTAGCGGCGAAGCGCCAGGTGGCCGTGGAGAACTGTACTTCTCCACCAACGCCATGGACTTCCGGTCGAACTCCCCACCGATGGCGTAGAGGCAGCCTTCGTGGCCCCTAACGTAAAGTTGTAGCGTGGCTGCTGGGGACTCGAAATAGTGGACCAGGAGTCACTCTCTGGGTCGTAGCAGAAGCCAGAGTCCAAACTTTCTTGCTGACGTCGTGGACGCCTCCTATAATGTACAGCTTGTTGTCTAGCCAGGTCACACCTGCCATAGTGGTGTTTGTGTTTAAGGGTAGGTGACTCAGCACCTTCCATTCTCTATCTTCGTCATCCAGGTAGCAGACGCGTCCTCTGACAGTCCTGGAGCTGCTCGACGGTAGGAGAGTGGCTGCAGACTGTGACGTACCGATGGGGATGGAGACTCAACGTACTCCACTAGGTCTTCTGGTAAGGTGCGCACAAATCCTCCTTTCAGGTCCGGTACATGTCTTTAATGAATAAAGCAGTTTGATGGAACAGATCCCATAAACCGTAGTCGGCGGCCGTGTGGTACATCAACAAGCAGTTCTCTGAGTTGATGATATTGGTCAGGTGCTTTGTCACAGACTCCACCTGTAGAAAGGTGGCACACTCTATGGCTTCCACGATTTCGTCACCACCCAGGATGGGGCGATCCCCCGTCCAGGACTCGGAGCGCCAACACAATCCCCGAGCGCTCAGCCCTTGCAGATGGACCTCATCCTGTTGGCATTCCCGCATTCCCGACTGGAAGAGGGCTCGGAAGTACTCACAGTGCTGCTCGAGTAGGCGTTTGTTCACCACAAAAACGCTCCCGTCAACTCTCACTTTCAGGCTGTCCATCCCTGAGTCCAAAGGCTTGCGAGGGCAGGCTTGTCACTGTCCATCCCTGAGTCCAAAGCTTGCCTAGGGCAGGCTTGTCACTGTCCATCCCTGAGTCCAAAGGCTTGCCGGGGCAGGCTTGTCACTGTCCATCCTGGGTCCAAAGGCTTGCCGAGGGCAGCTTGTCACTGTCCATCCCTGAGTCCAAAGGCTTGCCGAGGGCAGGTTGTCACTGTCCATCCTGAGTCCAAAGGCTTGCCGAGGGCAGGCTTGTCACTGTCCATCCCTGAGTCCAAAGGCTTGCCGAGGGCAGGCTTGTCACTGTCCTCCCTGAGTCCAAAGGCTTGCCGAGGGCAGGCTTGTCACTGTTCGGTCCTGAGTCCAAAGGCTTGCCGAGGGCAGGCTTGTCACTGTCGGTCCCTGAGTCCAAAGGCTTGCCGAGGGCAGGCTTGTCACTGTCGTCCTGAGTCCAAAGGCTTGCCGGGGCCGGCTTGTCACTGTCGGTCCCTGAGACAGGGCAGCCTGCTTGGCTCCATCGCCTCAACTGAAGTGTTCAAACAGCACATTTGCATTTGTCAAGAGTGACGAAGTGCTGAGTCAGATCAAATATCTCATGTCCTAGCATGACATTTTATCCATGATGATATTCCTTAGGTACAGTAGCAGCTAGACCGAATCCCCCCTTTCCTCTCCTCTGTGCAGAGCAGATGCACTTGACAGGGTATCCACTGTTTGTATTGCTCTTCACAGCTACGAGAATAGCAGAGGCTATAGATAGCAGTTAGGCAACGTGTGGCACAGTTTATATACATTATGGTGACATGCAGCCGGAGGGAAATCTAGTGTTGACCTGCTGGAAAGGGGAGATGGGTCGGATGGGAGCGGGTGGGCGAATGGATGGGCACAGCAGTACAGTTATGCTGATGATTTATTGGTCTTTGTCTGTGAGGCTGACAGTTTGTGCCAGCGGAAATGTCAGAACTCTTGGCCTTGGAGCGGTTGGGCAAAGGTGAGAGACAACAATAGATTGTTCCCCGAGGTCACATTTGTTATACGAGACTATTATTCCAAACAGTTAAATTCTTAGTAACCTTGTCTGTTAGGGATCTGTTGCACATGACAACAGCATGCTACCAGTCCTTGTTCCAATACAGTCGTGGCACCTGTGCAAATACTTACATGCACATAGACGGATTCACCTACTGTAGTATAAATCATTCACCCCCCATACAAATCATGTAAATGTTCACACACAGGCTACATAATTACTCCTCTCTCTGTCCTCCACGCAAACCCCAATACAAACGGGGCGCTCTTCCAACAGAGGCCAGAGACCACCTTTGCCACCAATGTAGAGAATGAGGAGGAAGTGGAGTTTCTCATTCATTAAAGGGTAAAGGGGAAACCAAGTCCAGTATGTCAAAAGGTACCTTCTTCTTTGTTCTTTCTGTTCAAATATGTCAGATTTGAATCTATTACACAAGCAATTACTTTAACATGTGTCAAGTATTAACTGTGAAGTTATGTGATTATTTGTGAGGAAAATATGCTACATGAAAACAACAGAATCATTCACTCACAGTTGGATGCAATCCAACCATCTCAACTGACATAACCATTTTATTGATGTCCTTGTTTCTTGTCAATGAAGTTAGTTGGAGATGGAAGAAGGCCTACCTTGCCAAATCATATCTGACTGCATGTAGAAAAACTATGAGACCTCACCTCAGTTCCCTTAAATGGAGTTTGGCAGTAAATCATGTGCGTAAGCAGCAACATTCTTCAGCAAATGTTAACCGATTCGTCTACTTGACGCAAGGTCCTACCAGCTGCGCAGCCACGGAGCAGCTCGGGCTTCTTTCACCATCGAGTATGAGCATCCTCATCATCGGACAGGATTTAAGAGCGCGTTCTAAACCTTTGGGATGTTTTATTGCATTTGGATTCATATGATTTTAAATACAGATTTTTTTTTAACCACATCAAACCAACTAGCCGATTCACTTCTACCCTAGTCTTTAACTCTGAGAAAACCTTTTAAGGTAAGGTTATATTGAAACGTTATGGAAACGTTCAACGTGGGCGTTATTTGTGTTTCCTGCATAGTAGCCTATCACCCATATGCATTAATATTAGTGTTTATGTACCGTTATAAACACATTTATATTATTTGGTTATGTTATGTTTTTTTTATTGTTAATAATATTCTGAATAATGCATGTAGGCACTGAATAAAGATCCTGTTACTTGGATCTGTTTTGATAACTTGTGTTCCTGGGTTTTAGTCTAAAGATGTCACTGATGTTTGGGAAAGCAAGGAGTTGTAACTTCTCTGCTATCCCTGAGGGGGGACAACCTGAGGTCAATGTGGTCGTCCTTGGAGTGAGGGGCTCAGGAAAATCAGGTGCCCCCCCCATCTTTTTCCCCTTTCTCCTTCATATGCTATTGGATTGATTTAGTGCTTATTGTTAAAACATTAGTGATGTTTAGGTTGGTTTCATATTGTGTTCTGGTTAGGTTTTAATATACACTGAGTAAACCCAACATTAGGAACTTGCCTTGATTTGTCATCCCTAGTATTTGTAGTGGAGTAGATCCCAGTTTTGTTTACATTTTATTCCAGTTTCGATAGTCCCAGTTTTGATAGTTTGTTATTCATGAAAAGCAATCTACTCCTATCTGATATTTCATGGGAGTGTTTATATAAAAACAGGGTTCCCATGCCCCATTTGGGACACTAGATTGTACAGTGTGACAACAAAGAGCTGAATCTAAACAGGAAGTGAATGAGTCCCTTCTCTCTTTTCAGCGTTGACTGTCAAATTTCTCACCAAGCGCTTCATCAGTGAATATGACCCCAATCTAGGTAAGTTTCCATTTGTTACCTTCTGAAATAAAATGCAATTGTCAAGAAATGTCCTTAGGCTCTGTCCTACCATCCCCTCTAGTACCATTTAGAATCACGCTGTGCATTGGGAATGCCTTTTATGGTAGGCTAGTATGGACATTAGAACACCTCTGTAATAGTTTGTGTACACTAACTATACAAGAATCGGCAGATGCACTTTCAGAGAAATGTACAATAAACTTGTTCATATTGACACATGAATGACTGTATTGTGATGTTGGGTCCATGTTGTGACCTCCATGTTGTGTTCACTGCCATCTAGAGGATACTTACTCTTCTGAGGACATGGTGGACCAACAGCCTGTCGTTGTGAAAGTTATGGACACAGCTGACCAGGTGGGAATAGTCTTTTTTGAAAGAGACAGAGGATGATAGTGAGGAAAGATAGAGTTTGTGTCAAAGGGCAGTAGGTYGGATTCAAACCTGAAGACGTGTGGGGCATTACCATTACAAGAGCCGGGCCACAATGACAGATTCTCTGTGCAAATGAATACCATTTGAAGATCTATTCTAAATAAATTGATACTTCTTCTAAAGCCTTTGCCACAAATTGTTTTGAAGTGATGACTTTTTCCCCTTGTCTGTCTCTACCGTCAGGACGGCCCAGTGAACTGTGAGCGCTACCTCTGGTGGGCCAGTGCCTTCCTTGTGGTCTACAGCATAGACAATAGACGGAGCTTTGAGGGCTGCCAACAGTACCTGGAGGCCGTCACCGTCCACACCAAGGCCCTGCAGCCCAAGACCCCATTATACTGCTGGGCAACAAGCTGGACATGGAGAGATACGGTGTGTAGCGAATTGGTGGGTGGATGGAAGTCGAGTGGGACTCAAACCTGCAACTACTCTTCTGTTAGTGTAATGCCTGAGACATTATACCAAGAGGTCCAAACGTCTTGATGAGATTCCGGTGTTATAGCTACCAAGTATTGCTGCAGGCGCTCAGAGCTCACTACTGGCTCATATCAGCATAGCCAGTAGCAGCAATACATACCACAGTAGTATCACATGGAGAGATACCGGTGCAGAAGTCTTGCATGCCAAGATGTCTGTTTAAGACTGTTAGAGACACAGCTGGTGGACATTTAAGAGACGGTGATTTAATTAGAAATAGGCTTTCTGTACATGCACACTTCCTAATATAACCCGGTTCATCCACCAAAGGCGGACCTGCGATTCAAACCCACACCACACGACATAACATACTCCAAAGCCAAGGCATGTCTTGGTCCGGGCCGACAGTGCTTCCAGGAGGAGTGATGCCATTCGCAAAGTTCTGTTTTGGCCCATAACCTCTCAAGTAACACCAAAGTGTTTTGCAGCTCTAGGCCTACTTCTGGTAATCATGAAAGCCTGAATGAAACATCATGTCAGTCCTCCTCAATGTTAATGCGTTTGGGCCTCCCAAGTGGTGCAGTGGTCTAAGGCACTGCATCGCAGTGCTAGAGGCATCACTACAGATCCGGGTTCGTTCCCGGGCTGTGTCACAACTGGCCGTGATCGGGAGTCCCATAGGGCGGTGCACAATTGGCCCAGGATCGTCCGGTTTAGGGGAGGGTTTGGCCGGAGGGGCTTTATTTGGCTGCATGTGTGGCAACCCAAGCCCTCTTGCTGGTGTTTATGGAAAGACTCATGTTTATTGAAGCACTTCCAGTAAAGTTGATTCATGGCAAGACTCCAACCACTTATATTTGTCTCCCAGTGTAAGATGTCTTCATGTTGCTATATTTAACCAAAACATATAACGTACATAAATGTATGAAGCAATAATGTCCAGCAGATATAGCCACTCCACACACCTTCTTTTCTTCTAGGTGTAAGACATTGTCATGTTGCTAGTAACAAGGCATGATGTGTAATTAACCTTTTTTGTGGAACAACATTTCTTTGGTTTCATCAGGTGATGTCCTGACAACAGATAGACAGAAATGTTCTTGCAACGTTGCCCATGAAACTTGTCCCCAACCGGCTAAGGGGCGAAGGTCAAGTCATGTGTCCTCCGAACATGACTTGCCAAACCGCGCTTCTTAACACCCGCCACTTAACCTGGAAGCCAGCTGCACCAATGTGTCGGAGGAAACACTGTTCAACTGACAACCATTGTCAGCTTACAGCACCCGTTCTGCCACAAGGAGTCGCTAGAGCACAATGAGCCAAATAAAGCCCCCCCGGCCAAACCCTCCCCTAACCCGGACGACGCCGTGCCAATTGTGCACCGCCTATGGGACTCCCGATCACGGCCTGTTGTGACACAGCCCGGGAACGAACCCGGATCTGTAGTGATGCCTTAGACCACTGCACCACTTGGGAGGCGAAAACATCAATATATTATGTTTGGAGAATATGACAACCATGTTCTGTGTATGTTTGATGGACGTTGATGGAATATTCTCTTAACGCTCAGAAAACTGGACACATGAATGTTCTTGCAATGTTCCATGAAACGTGTCTAGAACATCAATATATTATGTTCGGAGAATATGGCAACCATGTTCTGTGTATGTTTGGTGGGACATCGATGGAATTTTCTCCAAACCCACAGAAAACTGGACACATACATGTAAATGTTCTTGCAACGTTCCCTTGAAACATGTCTAGAAAATGTATATCTTAAGTTGTGAGAAACATGGTCACCGAGTTTTGGGTAAGTTATATTTGAATGGAATAATCTCTTGGAACATCCCTATGAAAACGTTAGTTTATGACTAATGAGACTTTTAAGGGAACGCTCTCTAAAGTTGTGGGAAAGTTTGTTGTTAGCTAAGGATGTAGGGTGTGTGATTGACTAATGATATGTGCAAAGTTGGCGCATTATAGTACTGCTTATAGTGGTCAGTGTGTTTTGGAGCTGTTTAAACTAAAGGGCTTCTGTTTTTCTCCTCTCCTCTCTTCTCCTGTTTTGTCTTTCTCTCTCTCCCCTCTCTCTCATTCTCTCTGTTATCACCTCTCTCACTCACTCCTTATCTCTCTCTCTCTCTCCTCACTCCATCACCTGTCTCTCCCACTCTGTCTTTCAGGCAGGTGAGTAAGTTGGAAGGCTCGGCCCTCGCCTCCGTTTCGGCTGCCTGTTCTTCGAGGTGTCTGCTTGCCTGGACTCCCTGTCTGTCCAGCGGGTCTTCCATGAAGCCGTGAGGGAGGCCAGGCAGGCGGGCGGCAAAAGGAGCCCCCGTTACGCCCCCTTTACATCAGTGAGGATAACAAGCCATTGTTCAGCCTCGCCACCGTGCCCCCGTTCACCACCCCCTGCTACAAGGAGCTCCCAGTGCCCGCCACCGCCAAGCTGGTGACGGTCAAGTCGTCGCGGGCACAGAGCAAACGGCGGGCACCCACGCTGACGCTGCTCAAGGGCTTCAAGATCTTCTGATGAGTCGATGGAGAATGAGACCAGACTTAAAGACTGGAAATTTGAGACTTGTCTCAAACTTGTGCTCAAAGACTTGAGACTTATGCTCAAACCTTGAGACTTAACTTGGACTTGTGCCAGAGACTTGAGACTTAACTTGGACTTGTGCTCAGACTTAACTTGGACTTGTGCTCAGAGATTTGAGACTTGACTCTGAGTGTCTCATGCTCGAAGACTTGAGACTCAACCTGGACTTTCCTAAAGTGACTTATTGACAAGTCTGCCATAGTGGCTTCAACATGGACAAGTGAGAGAACTGTGAAATAGGTATGAGAGACAATGGACTGTGTCAAATGTGAAAAGCAGAACAAAATGGAGACAGAATAACATACAACCAAGCCATCAACATACTGTATGCAGCAGAAGCTGTCATGGTGGATATCACCATCACTAAGTTGGAGCGTGTMCYAAAACGTCATGATGACTTACTGCACCTTCAAGTGAAGAGAAGGAACAGTAATTATCAGAGCTCCTTGAGAGATGGACAGTAATGGACTGGTGTTTAAACTGTCATTGTGAATGTTGAATTTATATTGCCAAAGTTTTCAAAGTTTGTCTTGAAGTCAGTTACTGGGACAAAGTTATGTTAGTTGCCAAATGTATTGTGGTGATTGGAGTGCTTGTGATGGTATGTTCACTGTAGTGTAGATTGATAACACTATGCACATGTATTTCTATATACATTTTAATGAGCTTTAAAGGAAAACTAATTTGATCGAATGAAGACATATTTTGTTAATGTAGAGACATGTTTTAAGTTATTTGATGTTGTAACACATTAAAGTAGCAATTCAATCTTTGAGTTAAAGGCCCAGTGCAGTCAAAATTCAGTTTTTCTGTGTTTTATATTATATTGTATAACAGTTGATGGAACTAACACTCTAAAAGTGTGAAAAAATGTGATCAGTGTTATTTCCTGATAGTTGCTGGTTTCTAATCAGCAGGTTTGCATGGCTTTCCATGGCTTTCCATGGCTTTCCATGGTGACATGCACCAATTTTAATGGAAATCTATTACAGTAAGGTACTTAATTGCTACCCAGTAATGATTTGATATTGATATCAAAACAACTGCATTGGGGCTTTAACTTCATATATACATCGTTTTCACGAGTTGTGGGCGCCCTCCTCAGGCTCATCAGTGTAACAACTGTTGCATTTTTTGTAACTTAAAACACATTTTTATACTATTGTATGCTAATGCCATCCCAACCAAAATTACAAAACACAACTATTTTGATATGAACAGTTTTATTTCCTTATTGTAAATACTACAATTGGTGGAATGCTTTTATAACACAATGAAAATCTATCTTACATATGGAGAGGTGGTATGATGACAAAAGTTAACCCACTGAATTCTGTTTTCTGTCCAAAACATCTATATGTGAATACTCTCTCACAAGAGCTTTCCACTATACTCACAGCAAGATAATTCGAGTTTGGATTATATTAGGATCCCCATTAGCTGATGCCATGACGTMGGCTAATCTTCCTGGTGTCCAGCATTATAACTAAAAAGACTTTACAAATAGAATTACAAAAGAGATGTATAAAGAGAAGTTTGATCTTCCAATCTTAATGTTATCTCAGACCATGTTTAGTTGCCTTTTAGTGTTTCCCAAGTAGACTACAYTTGAATAGCTTATGACACATGGTTTATACGTGTTCCTACATACTGTCAAGTGACATAGGAAAACTTTTCACTGCACTATAAACAACACGTTGCACTTCTTCATGACCAAAAAACAACATTTACAAACTATTTGGTATCTCAAATAGTTGGTTGCGATGTTTCGACGGCCAGCAATGTTTACAGTAGATGTATATTCCAAAGTACTTGTGAATTGATGACTTGATTACTGCACATCTTGTACACAATTATTTGTAGTAGTGTATACCCTTTTCACACTACTGAGCCAAGTCAAGCTGTACTGCGCTGGCATGGTTACGCATCCACCAATAAAATATCTGAGCCAGCACAGTACGGTCTGGCTCAGCAAAGTAGTGTAAAAAAGGCATTACAGTAATTAAACAGACAGTGGTTGTTTAAGTTACAGGTTAAAATAAAACAACTTAAAATGAAAGTTATGCCTAAGTAAATAGGAGTTTCTGTTCTGCCTCTGCAGAGGAGCAGTACTGAGAAACGTGGCGTTGTATCTCTCTCATTCATCCCTCTACCACCACTCCTCCGCTGTCTCTCTCTCTACTCCTCACTCTCTTTCTCTACCCAACCACCTCCTCTTTCTCTACCTCCGCCAACACCTCCACTTCCCCCTCAGGCTCGGGGTACAGGCTGGACACGTTCCCGTCATTCCAGGTCACCACAATGTCCCCTGGTTTGAGACCCTCTACCTCCCCGTTGTCCTGGAGGGGCTTGGCCTGGCTCACTGGGATCTCAGATTGGCTCATACTGACCTGGACAGAGGCGCTGTTGACGGGTTTGACCTCTGAGTTAGTTCTTTGACCTCTAACTTCCGTGACGATGACCTGTAGTTCTTCCGCCTCCGCTTCATGGCCAGAGCCGCCGCCTTGTACTTGGCTATCTTATTCTGTTTCTGTGTGGAGGGATGATGGGAAATGTAGTCACTGTGGTGTAAATAAAGATGCCAGACCAGCATGCACAAATATGGCGATTGCTTTTGTTTTCTTCCATAACAGGTCCTGTATTTAGGTTCCACAGAGCCTTTGGTTGCATCCCAAATGGAACCGTATTCCCTACATAGTGCACTACTTTTGACCAGGGGCCATAAGGCTAGGGTGTTATTTGGGATGAACACTTGTTTGGATCATTTATTGTTGTTGACCAGAAGTATCTTCACCACACCATGTTTCATAATTGAAGACACATGGATATTTCTTGTTTAGAATTACAGTGTATCACATTAGTATTTTTGAGTGAGTAGTAGACATTAGTCTACTTAAGTTGAGTAAGTGTCAGATAGGGGCTTACTTGTTCGCCATGGAGCCCATTCCCAGAAGCAGACAGCCCAGCAGAAGGGCAGCGAAGGACAGAGACAGCATCGCAAACTTCCAGGGAGTTGCTGTMACGACAAGAACACACAGTTGTAACTGCYGAAAATCTTCCCACCGTTATAACCCCACAGGAAATTTCAGAGGTGATCAAAGACAAAACATTGGAACTTGGACCAAGTGTGCACTTAACAGCTTTTTTTTTTACAGACTTGGAGCCTTGGCGGGAATAAAAGTTTACTACCATGTAAATCTGACTAAGAGAAAAAGTACTTCACTATAACCAATCCCTTTATGGAGGCTTTGGGATCAGATCACATAAATGARACCACCAGCACTACAGTGCCATGAAAAGAGAAAASTGATTAACTGAGTATATATTGTAAGAACAAACTGCTCAGTAGGATAACGTAATGGAGCTAGATAACGCAATGGAGCTGAATAACATAATGGAGCTGGATAACGTAATGGAGCTGGATAACGTAATTGTCACGCCCTGACCATAGAGAGCCTTTTTATTCTCTATTTTGGTTAGGTCMGGGTGTGACAAGGGTGGGTAATCTAGGGTGTTTATTTCTATGTTGGCCTGGTATGGTTCCCAATCAGAGGCAGCTGTTTATCGTTGTCTCTGATTGGGGATCATATTTAGGCAGCCATTTCCCCACTGTGTTTAATGTGATCTTGTTTATGTGTAGTTGCCTGTGAGCACTTTGTTTACATCACATTTCGTTCGTTCTTTATTGTTTTTGTGCGTTTCATCCAATAAACATGTGGAACCCATATCACGCTGCGCTTTGGTCCGAATGTTATTACGATGATCGTGACAGTAATGGAGCTGAATAACATAATGGAGCTGAATAACATAACGGAGCTGGATAACGTAATGGAGCTGAATAACATAATGGAGCTGAATAACATAACGGAGCTGGATAACGTAATGGAGCTGAATAACATAATGGAGCTGGATAACCTAATGGAGCTGAATAACGTAATGGAGCTGAATAACATAATGGAGCTGTCATAACAAATAGCCTACTTAAGAACAATCCAATCATATCTATTTTACTTGTAATTTCCCAAACAATGGCCATGGATCAGTTCGCTACCCTGAAACAACATTAACCTAATACAACACTAATAATACCCTTTTCACACTATCATGCCAACCTTATCTGTACTGTGCTGGCTTGGCTATTTTCCTTCCTCATTGTCCTTTCCAGCAAGGCACAGAACAGCTTAGCTCAGTTTGGCTCAGCTCGGTAGTGGGAAAAAGGTACAATAAGGAGCAGCACTTACGGTCCTCAGTGCGATAGAACCATCTGAGGAATTCTTTCTGTTCATCGGTCATACCAGGAGGCCCRGCTTTCTGCTCTTCCGCAGGTTTCACCTCAAACTCATCGGGATCGCTCGATGCCCTTTTGGATCCTGCAGGTGCCAATACAAATATAGAAACACATGTTGCATCACCATCCCCTGTGTTAGTTTTTATGCGGACAAAATGGTGGCCACAATGGCACCATGTGGCCAAGGTGGATGAGGGACTATTGTGGAAGGACATTGAGTTAATATCTTCTAGCCTAGGTTTGAGAGGCCCATACTGTATCAATTCACGCAAAGCCCCAATCTAACAACTGCTAAATTGTGATGAAGTCAATCATTCAAAAGGAGATGAAAATGTTACATTATTTTCAACATCTTGAGTGCTTATTTGCTCATTCTAGAGCTTCACTCATGTAAGTCAATGTACACAAAGATCCAATTTCATGCCATGAGGATTTGTTACACAGTCAGTGAATTTAAATGTAAATTAAGCGATTAAAAAAATATTGAAGCAACAACAATCACTTACTGAGCCTCCCCTGGCATATATCCCCTTCATCCAGAGACCTCCACTTGGTCTGCTTGCTCCTGTGGACAGCGTCAGTCGTTTCCCGTCTGTGGAGAGCTCCAGAGAACTTGTTCTGACTGATCAGCCTGTTCAACTCACACCCCCACCGCAGCCCCCCATCACCCTGTGTCCCCCATCCTCTAGCCCTCCACAGGGTACAGTCTGGACGGGGTGAGAGTGGTGGGCCGACAGGCACCTGGAGTCCCCACACACTCCAGGAGACTCTGGTCCCTCCAGATCCACTGCTGGAGAACTGAGTCCAGGTTGCATTTCTTCAGCTGAACCAGGCCCGTCTTGGGGAAGTCTCCAAGCACAGGCTTGGGAGGGTGTTGTGGATCATGAAGCTACTTACCCCTGGAAGTGCAGTATAGTGGACAGGCATTGTAGTGAGCGTAGTGTTATGACAAATCAAAAACATGCTTCCACTTGTTGTTGTGGTTTTATGGCAAAATGAATCAGGGGATTTTTGATGTTTCAGAGAAGGTGTACGTGTGAAGGGATAGCATTACCTGGCAGAGGGAGACAGATTTTGATCCACACACGGAGCATGTCTGAATGTGATGAAATCTGCAATGACTGTTGACATAAATCAGAATGACAAGTATTCCCTTAGTCAAGAATACAAGATCAACAACTTACACATAATAATAATCATAGTTATGTAACTTTTATTATGGCTTGGTTCACATTAGAAAGTTGTATGGGAGTATTCCTGGGATGGTAGTATCCAGCACACATTTTTCCTGGGCTTCTCAACCGTCAAAAACAAAGCATTAGTCTGCGTTGAATTAGTGACCAAAGGGAAACATACACATCCACCTTATAAACGGAGAGTTTATCCAAAGCACTGCCTTCTTTGTGCCGCAATTCCATCTCTACACTCAAAAAACGTTGAAAGTATGTAGAGGCATTGCACCTTGCTAATTCCATTACGTACATGTATATTCCATTATTGTGTACTAGTATGTATTAAACTACAATATTTGGTCCTGAAGAGAAATACTCATCATCAAGTAAACTATTTAGAAAAGTTGTCCTCATTGCACTTTTATGGCTGATAGCGAGGCGCCAATAAAATGTTAGAGGTTAAATCGAAACATACTCCTATCCCATAAACAAATTCAAATGTAAATGTAGATAATCTAATGGTTGACTCTCTGTGTGTACAGTACACATCAAAAGCTGATGGTTATCAATCTTATTACCCCAATTATCCTATTAATTATGATCCWAACATCCTATCAATAAAAGTTGCTATAAGCGTTAACAAWCRAAATAAAAAAGTACACACTACAAGTCCTCCTAACCAATGGCTATATATCATTCATTTAAAAGTAAAACAATTAATGTACCAATTGCAGACAGTAGCTTTAAAGTAATGAAAACAATTTACTCACTTACCAGGGGCTGTTTCTCTCACAGCCTGACTCGGAGAAGGGAGGTAGTGCAGTAGGGAACATGATTCTACCTGTTGAACATACACAACGCAGAGGAGAGGCTTTCCAAAGTGCATGTGGGAGGAGATTGGTTCATTGAGTCTCTTGATTATGGRTATATGGGTCTGTAAATGTTCCCTTTATAGCTGGGGATATGGGGACTTTTTATGTGGTGCAACGTGTTCTTCATTTYTTAAAGAATGCATAGTCTGGAAGTAGTTGGGAATGTTATTGCTAGAGAGACATTTTGAGACAGGTGAAACAGCCTCCTTATAGTGGTGGCAGTCTTTTCTTTCTCAATGATAAGAAGTTGTGAATGCTTCATTAGGCTACTGTAAACTACTGCCTAGTGCGCTGCACCATAACTGGGCCTACTTCATTACAATCTTCTCCTAACTCAATGGAATGGAATCGATCCTGTGCTCAAGCTTTTTAAACTCTACATTGGGGGGGCATTATCCTTGCATTGACAAGGTCAGTGGCCAGGGTTGCTTGGTTACTGTTTAGTTAGCCTTGCTGGGACCTTGCCATTGCAGTTTGTAGYCATGGGAGGAAAACAGTCTGTGTTTGGTCAAACATCTGGCACATGTGGAACTGTCGTGATATCTGTCTGTTAAACAAGAGACTTAAAATGATTTTATTTCTTTATGGCACATATGTTCAGAGTCAAGGCCCGCGGGCCACATCCGGCCCGCGAGAAGGTTTTTTACGGCCCCTGGGATGATCTTGTTTATTATTAGAACCGGCCGCAGACCGCAGCAAAGCCGGCAGCCGCAGATCTTTTTTACACGCACCAATACTACATTTCCCAATGGCAACGGTGACGCACGAGCAGTAGGCTGCTTCGCATTTCAATATTATTGGCACAGCCAGTCGTCAGCATCATCAGTAAAATTAACTTTCAGTACCCATCAAAAATGGGCAAAACGGAAGGTGGACACTGAGAACCGGGGTTTCAAACAAGGTGGGAGTCGGGCAGTATAATGTTTCACGGAGGTGTCTTGGAAAACCTGTGTGTCTTCTGTGTGGAGAAAGTGTGCGGTACTGAAAGAGTATAATCTGAGACGACATTATAGAAACGAAACACGCGGACAAAAACAAGATATGGACATGGAACAAAGGCTACAAAAGGCAGAGGAATTAAAAACGAGGCCTCAAATCTCGACAGGGCTCTTGTTCAAAAGAAGCCAAATCACAAGGCCAAGGCTGCTGTCAAGGCCAGTTTTATTTTGGCAAGAAGAGATCGCTAAATCAGCCCGGCCATTTTAGGGGGGGATTTCATCAAAAACCATAAGAAAATATTGCTTTATTTATCTGATCATATTGGAATATATTTGTTAGGTTTTCAGTAGGTTCAATTAAGGTTCAACTAGACTATATGCGTCAATTTAAAATTTTTTCAATGAACATTCGAACATCCGGCCCTCGGCCTTGTAGGCTAAATGTTTTATTTGGCACCTCCGTCCATTTGACTTTGACACCCTGCTTTAATGGCAAGTAATGTTTTACACGTTAAGGTAAATGACCTCCAGGTCATCTACCAACCTAGGCAGAGAGAAGAAGTAGGCTGGCCTTTTACGTGAGTGAGTTAAACCTGTTTTTGTGTACACACAAGACATTATTTGCCAACATTTAAAAATCAACAGGATGAGGATACTCAAATAAAAATTCATTTTTGTTGGTTGGTTGTGAAGATACGCTAAAAACACACTACTTTCGTAACCAGCTACGCCAGAAGGGTGACTTTTTTT
>NW_019948140.1:16000-21904 GCF_002910315.2 Salvelinus sp. IW2-2015
GTCTCAGATAGGAGTATAAATATAGGATCAGGGTTCATTGTGATTTAAAAGGCGTTGTGAATACAGGCCCAGGCTTCTTCTCCAAGTATGTAGCTAGCGTGTTGTCTGACCAATCACACACCACAGATGGAAATATGGTGGATATCACAGCAGATAAAGTGCACATGATTTATGCATCCCAAATGGCACCCTATTCCCTTCCCAGTGCACTACTTCTGACCAGGGACCATAGAGAACAGGGTGCCAGTGGGTGATTCATGTGAAATCAGCCAGCGAGCTTTAATGAGATGTCGGATTAGCAGCTCTGTGGAGGGAGATGTCTAACGACACATACACACACACACACACTAACAGGCTGAAAAATAAATTTTGAAATCTATATTATTCAATTATTGCACCCACTGCTCGCGCGCGCACCAACGAGTGTATGCATTGCCAAGGGCTAAAATAGAAGTCAGTTCTATTTCTGACGCAGATTGCGCTGCAAGTCCTGCCTCTCCCATTTCCTCATTGGTTTATAGAAGCAGGTACCCACGTGCCATCTCCTCATTGGTTATACCCACGTGGGTGACTGAAAGACGAAATAGGTCAGTGGTGGTAATGCACGTCATTTATGAAAGTTGCCAATCGCAATAGAAAGTCAAGAGCAGAAAAAGCCTGGAAGGAGGAGAGATGACTAGAAACGATTCAGTTGACCGTTTTGTGTGGATTAATTGGTGGAGTAGAGGACCTTGTGCATTTCAGGTAAAATAACAACTCAATGTTTATATCCAAGGACAAATTAGCTAGCAACAGCAAGCTAGCTAGCTAAATTTCCATAAATGTTTCATGCTTTTCGACCTGTCCCCAAATTAATGTCATTGGTTCAGAGTTTGTTTTGATATTTTAACCTGCATGTCGTGATCGCGTTTGGTGTGGGGGAACAAAATACATTTATGCACGATGGCGCACGCGCGCAGACGGTTTGGGGTCCGTGTAACGAACAGAAGTTTGTTAGTCTAATGGCCATTCTGCCCTTATTGTAACTCACTCAGCAACGCCTCCCTCCATGTTGTGGTTTTTGGCAAAACATTTTGGAGGCTCGCTCAGCCCCTCTSATCACCACAGGCCTAAAACGGAGGGTTGGAGGGAGTGCGGAGCGGTGGAGGGGGTGTGATGGTGTGTGGAGGGGTGGGCAGTAGCAAGGGTCTCTTGGCTTGGATGACTAGTACTTAGTGTAAGAAAGGGCCAAACTGACTTGGGCCAAATCAGACTTAAGAGCAGTGAAGGGGACTAAGTCTGTGATGGAAGARAGAGAGAGAAGACTGGGGCCAAAGTCTTACAGATTAATGGTTTATTTCCACCCATAAAAATAGCCTGTTCCACATGTTAAGTAAATAGTAGTGCACTAAATAGGGAATAGGGTGCCATTTGGGACACATCCAACGTTAAGTAAGGACGCCTGGTGTTTTGCACCTGGACCCATAACAATCTAGTTAGAGACCTACTACCCAGAGACAAACAACATATTCAACATCCTTGAGATTGTTTGAGATTCAGACCAGAAAGTCATTCTATGCTCAAAGTGAATGCTTCATCCCGGTTGTAAATCAGTTGCTCTAGTCTGGTGAGAACGATTCAGACCAGAAAGTCATTCTATGCTCAAAGTGAATGCTTCATCCCGTTGTAATCAGTTGCTCTAGTCTGGTGAGAACGATTCAGACCAGAACAAGCTCATTCTATGCTCAAAGTGAATGCTTCATCCCGTTAGTTAATCAGTTGCTCTTAGTCTGGTGAAGACGATTCAGACCAGAAAGTCATTCTATGCTCAAGTGAATGCTTCATCCCGTTGTAAATCAGTTGCTCTAGTCTGGTGAAGACGATTCAGACCAAGAAAGTCATTCTATGCTCGGAACAGTGAAATAGCGTTACAATCCCAGTTATGTTAAATCAGTTGCTCTAGTCTGGTGAAGACTAGGGAAGCACAAGTGGTGTTGCCTTCCATTGCACATTTCAGTGTGAGGGACTTTAATACAACCACCCTGCTTTCTGAGAGCAAAGGATTGCCCTCACTGTTTCTATGTGCGTAGTACTATAGGCATGTGTCCTGTCATGTCTATAAAGTGGGCTGTTTCAGCCTGTTTTGTAGTAGGAAACACCCAGCCTATGACTCACAGAGACACACGTCTCAGAGAAGAGCCCCACACAACAGCATTCTGGAAAACAGAGTGGTGGTTTACAAAAATGACAGGGCTTAAGCTCTGATGGCAGCTGCTCGCTCTGCTATTACGTGCAACATCTACAGGGCAAAGTAAAATACTATACTCCCACTCTGAAGACACTATGAGTAGACAGTTACAGGAGTAAAAACAGAATCTAAAAGCCTATATGTACACTCTGAAGACACTATGAGAAATGAAAGCCACTTTCAAAAATGACTCTTTCAGAGAAAAGAGAGTGAGAGAAACAGAAGCAGAGAGACAGAGAGAGAGAGACAGAGAGATAAAACATTTAATAAAAATATAAATAGTGACACAAGGGATAAATACACAGTGAGAACAAAAAAATAACATGAATATAGTCGCTGTGCAGGGTAAATACGAGGTAGCAGAGAGAACAGTCTGTGGCTTGGGTGKCTGGAGTCTTTAACAATTATTGGGGTCTTCTTCTGACACCGCCTGGTATAGAGGCCATGGATGGCAGGGAGCTTGGTCCCAGTGATGTACAGGGCCATGCTCACCAACCTCTGTAGCGCCTTGCGGTCGGGTGTCAAGCGGTGATGCAGAACCTTTTGAGGATCTGAGGGCCCATGCCAAATCTTTTCAGCCTCMTGAGGGGGAAGAGGCGTTGTCTTGCCCTCTTCTCAACTGTGTGGGYGTGTGTGGACCATGTTCATTCCTTAGTGATGTGGACACAGAGGAACTTGAAGCTCTCGACCCGCTCGACWACAGCCCCATCGATGTGGATGGGGGCATGCTYACCCCTCCGTTTCCTGTCGTCCMCGATCAGCTCCTTTGTCTTGCTGAAGTTTAGGGAGAGGTTGCTGTCCTGGCACCACAGGTCTCTGWYCTCCTCCCTATAGGCTGCCTCATCGTCGTCACTAGTCAGTCCTACCACTGTYGTGTCATCACCAAACTTGATGATGGTGTTGYGCGGTGACGAGCACAGTACAGGAGASGACTGAGCACACACCYYTAAGGGGCCCCCGTGTTGATGGTCAGTGTGGCGGATGTGTTGTTGTTCTTGGACCACAGGAGAGAGGACCACAGGAGAGAGGACCACAGGAGAGAGGACCACAGGAGCGAGAACCACAGGAGAGAGGACCACAGGAGAGAGGACCACAGGAGAGAGGACCACAGGAGAGAGGACCACAGGAGAGAGAACCACAGGAGAGAGGACCACAGGACACGAGAACCACAGGAGAGAGGACCACAGGAGAGAGGACCACACAGGAGAGAGGACCGCAGGAGAGAGAACCACAGGAGAGAGAACCACAGGAAGAGAGACGACAGGATTACTGCCAAAATGAAGTTATTCAATCTGAACTGACCATGATTAGGACAAGCCTTCAACATAGCGAAGAAAAGCATAATGTCAACCTCTGTAGAATGACAGTAAATAGACTGTGGTGTGGTTTCCAATAACGGCTGGCTCACAATGCCTTTCAGGCTCTAAGCCTGATCAGGCCATAAAAGAACTACAAAGAACTACAAAGGGGACGGTGGCCACACATTTCCAAGTCATGTAATCACCCCAAGAGCTTCAACAGCCAAGTTTACAGGAGGTGAGGAAAGGAAAGCACACCGATTACAAATGGATGACCGATCCATATACAGTACCAGTCAAAAGTTTGAAACACACCTACTCCCTTCCAGGGTTTTCTTTATTTTTACTATTTTCCTACATTGTAAAATAATAGTGAAGACATCAACACTATGAAATAACATATTTGGAATCATGTAGTAACCAAAAAAGTGTTAAACAAATCAAAATATTTTTTAGTTTGGAGATTCTCAAAGTAGCCACCCTTTGCCTTGATGACAGCTTTGCACACTCAGGGCATTCTCTCAACCAGCTTCATGAAGTAGTAACCTGAATGCATTTCAATTAACAGGTGTGCCTTGTTAAAAGGGAATTTCTGGAATGTCTTTCCCTTCTTAATGCATTTGAGCCAATCAGTTGTTGTGACAAGGTGTCATTAGCATCATTACTTTAAGACATGAAGGTCAGTCCAATACGGAACATTTCAAGAACTTTGAAAGTTTCTTCAAGTGCAGTCGCAAAAAACAATCCAGCGCTAGGATGAAACTGACTCTCATGAGGACCGCCACAGGAAAGGAAGACCTCTGTTTGCATAGAGTTACCAGGCTCAGAAATTGCAGCCAAAATAAATGCTTCAAAGAGTTCAAGTAACAGACAATCTCAACATCAACTGTTCAGAGGAGACTGCGTGAATCAGGCCTTGCATGGTCGAATTGCTACAAAGAAACCACTACTAAAGGACACAATAAGAAGAGAACTTGCTTGGGCCAAGAAACACGAGCAATGGACATTAGACCAGTGGAAATCTGTCCTTTCGTCCTTTCCTTCCAATCGCTGTGTCTTTGTGAAGATACAGAGTAGATGAACAGATGATCTCCGCATGTGTGGTTCCCACCGTGAAGCATGAGGAGGAGGTGTGATGGTGTGGGGGTGCTTTGCTGGTGACACAGTCTGTGATTTATTTAGAATTCAAGGCATACTTAACCACATGGCTACAAACAGCATTCCTGCAGCGATACGCACATCCAATCTGGTTTGCGCTTATTTGTTACTTCAACAGCACACCTCCAGGCTGTGTAAGGGCTATTTGACCAAGAAGAAGAGTGATGGAGTGCTGCATCAGATGACCTGGCCTCCACAATCACCCGACCATCAACCCAATTGAGATGGTTTGGGATGAGCTGGACCGGCAAGAAGATAAGGAAAAGCAGCCAACAACGTGTCAGCCTATTGTGGAACTTCCTTCAAGAATGTTGAACAAGCATTCCAGGTGAAGCAGGTTGAGAGAATGCCAAGCGTGTGCCTGTCATCAAGGCTAAAGGGTGGCTACTTGAAAGTCTTCAAACTTTGATTAGTTTAACACTTTTTTGGTTGACTACATGGATTCTAAATGTGTTATTGTTCATAGTTTTGATGTCTTCACTATTATGTTTACAATGTAGAAAATAGTAAAAATAATAGAAAACGCTTGAATGAGTAAGGGTGTCCACACGTTCTGAACTGAATGCTGTATTAACATTCCTCAGAGAGTTATTTGTGTCTAATGTTGCTGGCATATTTAAAACACCCAGCAGTTTACTGACTGTCTGAGACGAAAAAGAGTTTTCTATCCACTACAGGCTGATAACTGGAGCCAGACATTCCAACGCACCTAGATTGTGTCATCCCAAAATGGCACCCATATTCGCTCACATAGTGCACTACTTTTGACGAGGGCTCTGTTTAATGAGTTTAAAATTCACACAGAATCCAGGGATAATTTCCACTGGGGAAAAAAGTAACTTAAGGAGCTGTTGTGCTTTACAAAGGTGTGAACGTTCCCCGGCAGGGACTACATCTAAAGCCTTATGAAATGGTATTGTCAAAATGAATGGAATTCAATTGAAAGAGCCAACCTAGCGCTGAGGCCTTTATTATTTGGTCTTGTCAGATGTGAGTAACAAATTAACAAAAACAGCAACGTGGTGGCTGGCAAGGCTGCAGCAATTCACCAAAGCCTGACAGACACGTTTTGTTGTGGTAACCAGGCACCCCCCCCTTGGCAACATCCAAATCGCACCCTACTCCCTATATAGTGGCCCATAGGGCTCGGTCCAAGTAGAGCTACTTTATAAGGAAATAGGGTAACTTATTTGGGATTACAGTTCTTATCTCTGCAGCTTC
>NW_019948140.1:25116-33441 GCF_002910315.2 Salvelinus sp. IW2-2015
GGGGGGGGGGTGGATGTCCAGCCTCCCACAAAGCTGTGGGCTGACAAACCGGCGTACACAGACACAGACGGACAGGCAGGGAGGGAGGAAGAGGCTCGAAGCAGAGTACCTAACCGTTGAGTGTCCAGGCTCCCACAAAGCTGATGGGCTGACAAACTGGCGTACACAGACACAGACGGACAGGCAGGGAGGGTGGAAGAGGCTCGAAGCAGAGTACCTAACCGTTGAGTGCCACACTCTTAAGAGGTTATCACAGCAATATAACTCAATGTTTTGTCCATCTGCTCAACAGCTGATATCGATTTCCCCCATAGCCAAGATGGAGATCAGGCCAGAGTGGTCATTACCTCAAAGCATTATCTGATCTCTCTGAAGGATACAACTTCCCACTTCCCAGCCCAGGCCTTGTTATGAAAGTCACTTTTAGAATCCAGATGCATTATGGAGATGTTCAGAGAATGGGCCTGCTGACTGGCTGACTGACTGAACAGCTAACTGGCTGACTGAACAGCTGACTGGCTGGCTGACTGACTGGCTGACTGACCAGCTGACTGGCTGGCTGACTGACCGAACAGCTGACTGGCTGACTGAACAGCTGACTGGCTGGCTGACTGACTGGCTGACTGAACAGCTGTCTGGCTGGCTGACTGACTGGCTGACTGACCAGCTGACTGGCTGGCTGACTGAACAGCTGACTGGCTGACTGACTGGCTGGTTGACTGTGGCTGACTGAACAGCTGACTGGCTGACTGACTGGCTGACTGACTGGTTGACTGGCTACTTAGTAGTGCCCTATTCCCTCTCTACTACTAAGTAGTGCCCTACTCCCTCCCTACTACTAAGTAGTGCCCTATTCACTCTCTACTACTAAGTAGTGCCCTACTCCCTCCCTACTACTAAGTAGTGCCCTACTCCCTCCCTACTACTAAGTAGTGCCCTATTCACTCTCTACTACTAAGTAGTGCCCTACTCCCTCTCTACTACTAAGTAGTGCCCTATTCCCYCTCTACTACTAAGTAGTGCCCTATTCCCTCTCTACTACTAAGTAGTGCCCTATGTAGGAATAGGGTGCCATTTGGGATGCAGACMAGGAYRCGGGAGGTGACGATAAAGGYGGTGCCAAGAGATCGATGGGAATGTAATTCTGATTGGAGAACTGCAGTCAGATCATTGTAGACGAAGCCATTACGACTGGCCGGTGGTGATCCATCCAATAGTGATGTGATTACGTGTGAGTACGGCTGAGGAAGAGCTAGAGGCTGCATCCGGCCAACCGTTCACAGAACCACACATTACTCCTTAGTGTTGCATCTCAAAACTCTGACTAAGAGTCTGGCAATGTATCAAGTGATCACAGAGGAGGAGTGCTAATTTGGGATCAGGTTTGGGTTTTAGATCACAGTGAATAAGATGACATGACAATAATAATAAAACATAGAAAAACCTAATATGTTCCCAGATCAGAGTGTGTAAAGTCTGAGCTTTCAGTAAGTTACTGTATGTATCCTGCAGCTACCTGGCTCTCCAACCAAGGTGCTGAACTGAGGAGCAGTCTGAAGGGAACAGGAAATTCCTCTTGGAGGACAGTGGAATTTAATAAAATACATATTTCTACGCGTTCCATTGTCCTCCAAGAGTTGCACTATGCAGTACTGTATAATCTGTACGAAGCATAGCTAGAGAAGTCTGTTCTCTCCCGTTCTTTCCCTTGTAGGTGGAGCCTGGCAGCTATGCCTGGCAACTCGTTAATCACACCTCTTTCCCTCTCTCTGTTCCACTCTCTATCCTCTCTGTCCCCATCTGTCCACTTTCTGTCCTCAACACAGCCAATCCAGTCCACCTGAAGCAGGAAGAAGGAAGTAGAGCAAATAAATATATTCACAGAACACCTGGCTGGTGAAGGCACAACATTCCAGTGAGGCCACAACAAACTCTGTGTCCCGGCCCGCATGAGTAGGATTACACGTCTCTTGTTATCTTGTTATCACTGTGCAGGAATATCACAGAACACACACACACACACACACACACACACAACACACACACACACACACACACACAAACACACACACAACACAACACACACACACACACACACACACACACACACACACACACACACAACACACACACAATGAAAACAGAACAGGTCCCACATGATACGCTGTATATTTTCCTCAAGACATATCTCTTGACCAGGGGAAATATCTCTTGGTGTGTGTGTGTGTGTGTGTGTGTGTGTGTGTGTGTGTGTGTGTGTGTGTGTGTGTGTGTGTGTGTGTGTGTGTGTGTGTGTGTGTGTGTGTGTGTGTGTGTGTGTGTGTGTGTGTGTGTGTGTGTGTGTGTGTGTGTGTGTGTGTGTGTGTGTGCGTGGTGCGTGCGTGCGTGCGTGCTGGTGTGCTGTGTGTAGAGAGAGAGAGAAACTCATGAGGTGCCTTCGGCGGGTGCTACGCGTGGACACAGTCTGCAGGACTCGTCCCATAACTAAATCACACTACGGCTGACTGGAGAGTTCAGCGTGGACACTGCAGGACTTGCTCCCATAACTAAATCACACTACTGCTGACTGGAGAGTTCAGTGTGGACACTGCAGGACTCGCTCCCATAACTAAATCACACTACGCCTGGCTGGAGAGTTCAGCGTGGACACTGCAGGACTCGCTCCCATAACTAAATCACACTACTGCTGGAGAGTTAAGCGTGGACACTGCAGGACTCGCTCCCATAACTAAATCACACTACTGCTGGAGAGTTCAGCGTGGACACTGCAGGACTCGCTCCCATAACTAAATCACACTACTGCTGGCTGGAGAGTTCAGCGTGGACACTGCAGGACTCGCTCCATAACTAAATACACTACTGCTGGCTGGAGAGTTCAGCGTGGACACTGCAGGACTCGCCTCCATAACTAAATCACACTACTCCTGGCTGGAGAGTTCAGCGTGGACACTGCAGGACTCGCTCCCATAACTAATCAACTACTGCTGACTGGAGAGTTCAGCGTGGACACTGCAGGACTCGCTCCCATAACTAATCACACTACTGCTGGCTGGAGAGTTAGCGTGGACACAGTCTGCAGGACTCGCTCCCATAACTAAATCACACTACTGCTGGAGAGTTCAGCGTGGACACTGCAGGACTCGCTCCCATACTAATCACACTACTTTGGCTGGAGAGTTCAGTGTGGACACTACAGGACTCGCTCCCATAACTAAATCACACTACTGCTGGCTGGAGAGTTCAGCGTGACACTGCAGGACTCGCTCCCATAACTAAATCACACTACGCCTGGCTGGAGAGTTCAGCGTGGAACTGCAGGACTCGCTCCATAACTAATCACACTACGCCTGGCTGGAGAGTTCAGCGTGGACACTGCTCTTACCATCACATTTCAGCAGTTAGAAATGCAGTTTTTACAACTAAGGAGGTCGGCTGACGGGTTGGATGACGTCTCCAGGGTGAGTGTGGTCATGTTTCAGCTACTGCAGGTTTCTCAGTCTCACGTGGATAAGGGGGTGAGTGTGGTCATGTTTCAGCTACTGCAGTTTCTCAGTCTCACGTGGATAGGGGGTGAGTGTGGTCATGTTTCAGCTACTGCAGGTTCTCAGCTCACGTGGATAAGGGGGGGTGGGAGTGTGGTTGTTTCAGCTACGCCAGGTTTCTCAGTGCTCACGTGGATAAGGGGGTGAGTGTGGTCATGTTCAGTACTGCAGGTTTCTCAGTCTACGTGAAAAGGGGGTGAGTGCGGTCATGTTTCAGCTACTGCAGGTTTCTCAAGTCTCACGTGGAAAGGGGGTGAGTGCGGGTCATGTTTCAGCTACTGCAGGTTTCTCCAGTCTACGTGGATAAGGGGGTGAGTGTGGTCATGTTTCAGCTACTGCAGGTTTCTCAGTCTTAGTGGATAAGGGGGTGAGTGTGGTCATGTTTCAGCTACTGCAGGTTTCTCAGTCTCACGTGGAAAAGGGGTGAGTGTGGTCATGTTTCAGCTACTGCAGGTTTCTCAGTCTCACGTGGATAGGGGGTGAGTGTGGTCTGTTTCAGCTACTGCAGGTTTCTCAGTCTCACGTGGATAAGGGGGGTGAGTGTGGTCATGTTCAGCTACTGCAGGTTTCTCAGTCTCACGTGGATAGCGGGTGAGTGTGGTCATGTTTCAGCTACTGCAGGTTTCTCCAGTCTCACGTGGAAAAGGGGGTGAGTGTGGTCATGTTCAGCTACTGCAGGTTTTCTCAGTCTCACGTGGATAAGGGGGTGAGTGTGGTCATCGTTTCAGCTACTGCAGGTTTCTCAGTCTCACGTGGATAAGGGGGGTGAGTGTGGTCATGTTTCAGCTACTGCAGGTTTCTCAGTCTCACGTGGAAAGGGGTGAGTGCGGTCATGTTTCAGCTACTGCAGGTTTCTCAGTTCTCACGTGGAAAAGGGGGTGAGTGGGTCATGTTCCGCTACTGCAGGTTTCTCAGTCTACGTGGATAAGGGGGTGAGTGTGGTCATGTTTCAGCTACTGCAGGTTTTCTCAGTCTACGTGGATAAGGGGTGAGTGTGGTCATGTTTCAGCTACTGCAGGTTTCTCAGTCTCACGTGGAAAAGGGGGTGAGTGCGGTCATGTTTCAGCTACTGCAGGTTTCTCAGTCTCACGTGGATAAGGGGGTGAGTGTGGTCATGTTTCAGCTACTGCAGGTTTCTCAGTCTCACGTGGATAAGGGGGTGAGTTGGTTCATGTTTCAGCTACTGCAGGTTTCTCAGTCTCACGTGGATAAGGGTGAGTGGTGGTCATGTTTCAGCTACTGCAGGTTCTTCAGTCTCACGTGGATAAGGGGTGAGGTGTGGTCATGTTTCAGCTACTGCAGGTTTCTCAGTCTCACGTGGATAAGGGGGGTGAGTGTGGTCATGTTTCAGCTACTGCAGGTTTCTCAGTCTCACGTGAGGGGGTGAGTGCGTCATGTTTCAGCTACTGCAGGTTTCTCAGTTCACGTGAAAGGGGTGAGTGCGGTCATTTCGTACTGCAGTTTCAGTCTACGTGGAAAGGGTGAGTGTGGCATGTTTCAGCTACTGCAGTCTAGTCAGTGATATTCGGTCAGTCGTTGATCAGCAGTGATGACATAGTGGGTTAGTGTGAGTTGCGGTCGTAGTCTGAGTAGCAGTATGCTATGCAGCATGGTTTCAGTCTACGTGGATAAGGGGGTAGGCTCAGTCAGTACTGAGTCTAGTCAGTGATATGGCGTCTAGATGCTATGATACATGTTGGTGGATCACGACGCTGCCGAGCTGCATCACATCCTGTCATGAACCACATCTCCTCCACCCCTCGTCTCTCTCTCTCTCTGGGAAAACACGTTTACGTTGCCAAAGCAAGTGAAATGGATCAGAAACAGGTGAAAGTGAACATAAATATTACACTGACAACTTTCAAGAAATAGAGACATTTCAAATGTCATATTATGGCTGTATACAGTGTTGTAATGATGTGCAATAATGAAAGTAAAAAGGGTTTGTCTGGGTCTATGTGTTGCTGTCTGGGCTCTGTGGAACAGCTTGCTGAGGGACTCTTCTCCAGGTTCCTCTCTGTAGGTGATGGCTTTGTTATGAAAGGTTTGGGAATCGTTCCTTTAGGTATTTGTGAATTTAAATTGTAGAATTTTCTGGATGTGTGTACTAGCGTGTATGTCTAATTCTGCTCTGCATGCATTATTTGTGTTTTACGTTGTACACGGGGGATATTTAAGCATAATTCTGCATGCAGAGTCTCAATTTGGTGTTGTCGCCATTTTGTGAATGACTTGGTGGTGAGCGGACCCCAGACCTCACAACCACAAAGGGCAATGGGTATATAACTGATTTAAGTAGTTTAGCTAAGATCTAACTGGTATGTTGAATTTTATGTTCTTTTGATGGCACAGAGACCTTCTTGCCTTGCCGTTCACAGGTTCTCTCTCCTCTACCCATTCTCCCTCTCTCCCTCCCTCACTCTCCTCTCACTTCTCTCCCTCACTCTACCCTCTCCCTCTTCTACTTCTCCCTCACTCTCTCTCTCTCTTCTCTCCCTCACTCTACCCATTCCTCCTCTCTCCTCTCCCTCACTACTCTCTCTCTCTCACTCCTCTACCCACCCCTTCACTCTTTCCTCTCCTCTCCCTCACTCTTTCTCTCTCTTCTCCTCATCTCTCCCTCCTCTATTTTCTCTCTCTCCTCACTCTTTCTCTCTCTCTCTCCCCATCTACCACACTACACGATGCGCGCTGAGAGGAGAGTCGGGAAGCAGTTCAGGGGTGTTTAAATAATAAACACAACATAAACCAGAACAGGAACAACACACAGACTACCTGGAACAGAACACAATACTGCGGGAAGGAATCAAGGGAGGGACATATATAGGAAGGTAATCAAGGAGGTGATGGAGTCCAGGTGAGTCTGATGACGCGCAGGTGCACTAACGATGGTGACAGGTGTGCGCGCCCCTCTCTCTCTTCTCTCTCTCTCTCTTCTCTCTCTCTCTCTCTCTTCTCTCTCTTCTCTCTCTCTCTCTCCTCTCTCTCTCTCTCTCTCCTGTCTCCTCTCTCTCCTGTGTTGTGTGTGGAAATTACGTAACCTACTGTAAGGCTGTATCACACCGGTCTTAATTGGGAGTCCCATAGGGGCGCACAATTGGCCCAGCGTCATCCGGGTTAGGGTTTGGCCGGGGTAGGCCGTCATTGTAAATAAGATTTTGTTTCTTACCTGACTTGCCTAGTTAAATAAAGGTTAAATAAATAAAAGTAGGGGGGATCACGTGACCCCTGAACGAGATGGCCGCATGAACTAGGAGCTCCCACAAGTAGTTTCCAATTCCAATCTTACCTCACTTCAAGTTTAACTCATTTTAGCTTTAGTCAAAAGTCATGGCGGCTACAAAGGCGACACTACAGGTGATTTTTACCGCGGACTCGAGCACTAGCGACGGAAAAAGCTCAAGAAGCAGCTAGCTTCAGAAAAGCTAGCGCATTAGCCAGGAGCAAGAGGACCCGTTCCCCCCCGAGGCCAACGAAGGCCAACCTCGCACTCTGTCGAAATCATTTTTCTGAGCTGAGATCCCAACGTACAGAACTCAACACTAAACTAGATGCATTAACGCTCAGCTCAGTCGATAGGGGCAAGGTGACAATCCTGGAAAATGCTTTGCCTGACATAAACAACAAGATAACCATAAACGCGGGGCCTGGAGAGGAGAGGGGCGAATCCTATCCACGGAAACTTATTGAGAAACGCCATGGAAACAATAGCATATGCTAAAAAAAAAAATAGAGCAGCTGGAAGAGAAAACAGAGGATGGAAAACAGGGGGCGAAGGAATAAATTGTGTGTCTATTAAATCTGGGCGAAACGAAGAGGGAAACATGCCACTGATCCGCTACCTGCAAGACAAACTCGAGTGGCTCTCACCTGTCCACCGACAGACCCATAGAACTAGAGAGAGCTCACCGAGCACTGAGGCCCCCACCAGCACCAGACAACCACGGCCCAACACCATACGTTTCTTGAGATTCACCGACAAGGAACGAGTCTACAGGCGGCGAAAAACCAACACCATTACGTGGGAAACGCCAAACTCATCTTATCCAGGACCTGTCAGCTTTGGAATACGCCGAAAGCGCCGAGAGTTTGACCGAGGTGAAGAAATGCTCCATTGACCGAGGCATCTTTAGGGGATTTCAAATACCCAAACGAGCTCCAGGATTCTTTAACAAGGAGCACTGCGACCCTTCAAACTCCCGAAGAGGCAAAACGTTTTTTGAAAGACAACCCCCGGTCAATGAGAAATGGACCAATGACTAAATGCGATTACTATTATTACTAAAGGAGGGTTAAAGACAACAATATAGCCGATATCCAAAGACCCACCCGCCTGCTAAATTTGTCATTTATAGCCGTCTAATCTATATTTAATGTCCTTTAGCTGAAGGGATAGGCTCCATATTTAACCTAGGCTACTATATGTAGGCTGGGCTATTGATTTTATTTTCTCCCATTTTAATGTGGTCTGGAACGGGGGCCTACGTTTGTCATTTACCACAAATGCGGGGCGGAGAGGATGAGGCATTTCTTTGGTGGGGAGGGGGAGACGTTGTGGCGTTTGCCTAACTGTTCCGTGGTTTTTTTGTTGTTGTTGTTGGAACACAGAATTGTGACTGAGCGGGGAGTAAATAGATCAACGGGAATGGATCCCGAGTTGTTTTTGGGAACTCGCACTGGGGTGTTCCAGAGACTGTTATTTTATGTAACCATTATTTTCCTTTTATGGTGAAGCAGCATGTAACACCTATCCACCTTTACCAGAGATGACTTGCACTAAATT
>NW_019948141.1:0-17427 GCF_002910315.2 Salvelinus sp. IW2-2015
GATGAATGTTGATCAAGCAAAGCCCTAGGGGAAAGACAAATCAGAGGTGACGACATGGAGCAAAGCATGTGGACACCTGCTTTGCTAACATCTCATTACATGCTCGTCGGGATGTGCCACGGGCTTGCAAACTATTACAAACTACAAAGGAGAACAGCTGAGAGCTGCCCAGTGACACGAGCTACAGACGAGCTAAAACTTCTATGCTCGCTCGAGGAAAGTAACACTGAAGACAGATGAGAGCATCAGCTCTTCTGGACGACTGTGTGATCACACTCTCCGCAGCCGAGGCTGAGTAAGACTTAAAACAGGTCAAAATTCACAAGGCCGCAGGGCCAGACGGTTACCAGGACGTGTACTCAGAGCATGCGCTGCCCAACTGGCAAGTGTCTTCAATTATATTTTCAACCTCTCCCTGTCTGAGTCTGTAATCAATAGTTTAAGCAGACAACCATAGTCCTTGTGCCCAAGAACACTAAGATAACCTGCCTAAATGGACTACTGACCCGTAGCACTCACGCCTGTAGCCATGAAATGCTTTGAAAGGCTGGTCATGACTCACATCAACACCATTGTCCAGGAACCCTAGACCCACTCCAATTGCATACCGATGAACAGATCCACAGATGATGCAATCTCTATTGCACTCCCACTGCCCTTTCACTCCTGGACAAAAGGACCACCTATGTGAGAATGCTATTCATTGACTACAGCTCAGCGTTCAACACCATAGTGCCCTCATCACTAAGCTAAGGACACTGGGACTAAACACTCCCTCTGCAACTGGAACCTGGACTTCATGATGGGCCACTCCCAGGTGGTAAGGGTAGGTAACAACACATCCGCAAGCTGATCCTGAACATGGGGCCCGTCAGGGGTGCGTGCTCAGTCCCCTCCTGTACTCCTGTTTCACTCATGACTGCACGGACAGGCACGACTCCAACACCATCATTAAGTTTGCTAATAACACAACAGTGGTAGGCCTGATCACCAAAAACGATTATACAGCCAATAGGGAGGAGGTCAGAGACCTGACCATTGGTGCAAGGACAACAACCTTTCCCTCAACGTGATCAGACAAAGGAAATTATTGTGGACTACAAAAAAATAGGACGAGCACCCCCCCATTCTCATCGACGGGCTGTAGTGGAGCAGATTGAGAGCTTCAAGTTCCTTGGCTTCCACATCACCAACAAACTAACATGTTCAAGCACACCAAGACAGCCGTGAAGAGGGCACGACAAAACCTATTCCCCCTCAGAGACTGAAAAAATGTGCATGGGTCCTCACCCCTTAAAATGTTTTACAGCTGCACCATCGAGAGCATCCTGACAGTTGCATCACTGCTGTATGGCTACTGCTCGGCCTCCGACCACAAGTCACTTCAGAGGGTAGTGCGTACAGCCCAGTACATTCACCGGGGCCAAGCTTCCTGCCTCCAGGACCTCTTTACCAGGCGGTGTCAGAGGAAGGCCCTAAAAATTGTCAAAGACTCCAGCCACCCTAGTCATAGACTGTTCTCTCTGCTACCACACGGGCAAGCAGTTTCGGAGCGCCAAGTCTAGGTCCAAGAGGCTTCTAAAACAGCTTCTACCCCCCGATAAGACTCCTGAAGATCTAATAAAATGTCTACCCAGACTATTTGCATGCCCCCCCTTCTACGCTGCTGCTACTCTCTGTTATTATCTATGCATAGTCACTCAATAACTCTACCTACATGTACATATAACCTCAATTACCTTGACACCAGTGAATCCGTACATTAACTCTGTACCGGTACCCCTGTAAATAGCCCCGCTCATGGCATTAGTATAGAGTTGGTCCCCTTCTTGTGTACCTTTATACATTATATTATCCAAGAATAGAATCAATGCTTTAATAATTGTAATACCATTATTCCCAAATTCCAGACTGTAGCCTACCAATCAACTCAAGATGAAACCTTGTGTCTATTCACTGATTGTTATAATATGCTGCAAAATTCACCTGAGCTTTCCCTGGCTGTCTGACCTGCAGGGACACCTGTCACCATTAGATCCTAGTAAGACATGATGACCATACTGTTTGTGTACTGACTGTGCACCATGACAGTGAAGTCTGTAGAGCTGTTTATATCGTGTCAGTGGAAAAGTAGTGAATTAGCTAGGAACTGACAGATCAATAACGTTACATTGCTATACTGACTAATAAAAACTCACATTTTGATTCAGGTCTAGAGAAGATTGAGGCAAGAATAATAGCTAAAGTAAAAAATAATTAACATTAGCCAACTTTTGGCTAGCTCTAGCTAATGGTGCAAGGAAAGCTAGAGCTGAACTGACTGTAGCTATTGTAACTACTTGCTACCTAACTAGCTGCTAGTAGTTTATTCACTCAGTTGAGATTAAGTGTTCTTCATTATTAAAAGGAAGAATGTATTCTAATCACGCTGCGCCTTGGTCTCATCGCTACGACGAACGTGACAGATAACCCCAAACAAGGACCAAGCAGCGTGAAAGGAGGAACAGCGCTTGGTGGAAAAATGGACCCGGGAGAAGGATGAGTGGGTAACAACCTGGGAGGATAGAGAGCTGGTCGATCGATCCAGGAGAGTGCCAGAGCCCGCCTGAGATTCAATGGAACATGCGAGGAGGGATACAGGAGAATGGAGGAATGGCGACGATATGCAGGTACACGACTAGCACGGAACGCCGAGAGGGAGCCCCAATAATGGGGGGAGACCTGAGCCAACTCTCGTGCTTACCGTGGGAGCGTATAACTGTCAGGCACTGTGTTATGCAGTGGAGCGCACAGTGCTCCATTGCGCTATTCTAGCCCGGTGCGCTCTATTCCAGCTCCTCGCATTGGCCGGGCTAGAATGGCATCCAGCCAGGAAGGAGGTGCCGGCTCAGCGATCCTGGTCTCCAGTGTACCTCCTTGGACCAGGATATCCTGCGCCGGCTTTGCATACTGTGTCTCCGTGAGTCTGCACAGCCCATTTGTAGGGCGAAAAAAACATCCAGCCAGGACGGTTGTGTCAGCTCTACACTCCAGACCTTCTAGTGCGTCTCCACGGTCCCGTGTATCCTGTTCCTCCTCCCGCACTCGACCTGAGGTGGTGTCCACAGCCCGTACCACCAGTTCCGGCACCAGGCCTCCAGTGCGTCTCCAGATTCCAGTATGTCCTGTTCCTCCACCCCGCACTCGCCCTGAGGTGCGTGTTCCCAGCCCGGTATCACCAGTTCCGGCACCACGCACCAGGCCTCCAGTGCGCCTCCAAGGTTCAGTACGCCCTGTTCCTGCTCCTCGCACTCGCCCTGAGGTGCGTGCCCCAGCCCGGTACCACCAGTTCCGGCACCACGCACCAGGCCTACAGTGCGCTTCGGCAGTCCGGGCTGCCAGAGTCGCCTCCTGTCCGGAGCTGCCAGAGTCGCCCTCCTGTCCGGAGCTGCAGAGTCACCCTCCTGTCCGGAGCGCCAGAGTCGCCCTCCTGTCCGGAGCTGCCAGAGTCGCCTCCTGTCCGGAGCTGCCAAGAGTCGCCCTCCTGTCCGGAGCCGCCAGAGTCGCCCTCCTGTCCGAGCCGCCAGAGTCGCCCTCCTGTCCGGTGCCGCCAGAGTCTCCTCCCAAGCCCCGGAGCCGCCAGAGTCGCCCTCCTATTGCGGGCCCGCGCCCGCTGTAATGGTTCCCCAGTCCGGGGTTGGCGCGAGGGTCGCCACTCCAGAGCGCCACCTAGTGGGCCAAGACTAAGGTGGAGTGGGTCTACGTCCTGCCCAGAGCGCCACCGCGGTGAAAGTCACACCAGACCCTCCCCTTAGGTTCAGGTTTTGCCGACCGGAGTCCGCACTTTTGGGGAGGGTGGGGGGGGGGGGGGGGGTACTGTCACGTTCTGACCTTAGTTCCTTTTTTATGTCTCTATTTTGTTTGGTCAGGGCGTGAGTTGGGGTGGGCTTTTCTACGTTTTTCATTCTATGTTTTGTTGTGTGTGTTGTATTTCTATGTGTTTGGCCTGGTATGGTTCCCAATCAGAGGCAGCTGTCAATCGTTGTCTCTGATTGAGAACCATACTTAGGTAGCCTGTACCCACCTGTGTTTGTGGGTAGTTGTTTCCTGTTTTGGTGTTGTGTCACCTTGCAGGACTGTTTCGATTTCGTTGTTTCATCTTTGTTATTTTGTATCTGTGTTCAGTTATAATAAATTTAACATGGACACGTACCACGCTGCATTTTGGTCCGATCCTTCCTATTCCTCGTCCGAAGAAGAGGCGATTGTTACAGTCTCATCTAAGCTTAAAACAGCTGTAATTATCAAAGAGTGGGCCTATCGTATATTAACTATATTTAGTGATCGTCGGTTTGTACATTGTGTAATAAATATCACTTTCAAACCTCTGGCAAAGGATGAGGTTAGCTGGTGATGATTATTAACTCTCTGATTGAACCATCCTTAACACCTTCATTTCTACGAGGTCTATTCTTGGTCATAATAGAGGTGTGAAAAAGCAAAACCAGACTGTCTGCTGTAATAATGTTCTAGCCCTTACAGTAACTATTTCCTCTCTAACTGCAGTAGTCCATTTCTAGCTCTTACAGTAACCATTTCCTCTCTAATACAGTAGTCATGTTCTAGCTCTTACAGTAACCATTTCCTCTCTAACTCCAGTAGTCATGTTCTAGTCTTACAGTAAATTTCCTCTAACTGCAGTAGTCATGTTCTAGCTCTACAGTAACTATTTCCTCTCTAACTACAGTAGTCATGTTAGCTCTACAGTAACTGTTTCCTCTCTAACTACAGTAGTCATGTTCTGCGTGGGCTTGTTCTATGTGTATATTGTGTGGGAGATGTGTATAACTAATTCTATGTGGGGCATGTGTATAACCATACTCTATGTGTTGGAGATGTGTATACCATACCTAGAGTGGGAGATGTGTATAACCATATTCATGTGTGGACGATGTGTATAACCTACTCTATGTGTAGGAGATGTGTATAAACCATACTCTATGTGTGAGATGTGTCTTAACCTACTCTATGTGTGGGAGATGTGTATAACCATATTCTATGTGTTGGAGATGTGTATAACCATACTCTATGTGTTGGGATGTGTCTACCATCAACTCTATGGTGTGGGAGATTGTGTATACCCATACTCTATGTGTGGAAGATGTGTAGAACCATATTCTATGTGTTGGAGATGTGTATAACCATACTCTATGTGTGGGAGATGTGTATAACCATATTCTATGTGTTGGAGATGTGTATAAACCATACTCTATGTGTTGGAGATGTGTATAACCCTATTCTATGTGTTTGGAGATGTGTATAACCATATTCTATGTGTTGGAGATGTGTATAACCATATTCTATTGTTGGAGATGTGTTATAACCATACTCTATGTGTTGGAGATGTGTATAACCATACTCTAGTGTGGTGGGAGTGTGTATAACCATACTCTATGTGTTGGAGATGTGTATACCATACTCTATGTGTTGGAAGTGTGTATAAGCATACCTATGTGTTGGAGATGTGTATAACCATACTCTATGTGTTGGAAGATGTGTATAACATACCTATGTGTTGGAGATGTGTATAACCATATTCTATGTGTTGGCGATGTGTATAACCATACTCTATGTGTTGGAGATGTGTAATAACCATACGCTATGTGTGGGAGATGTGTATAACCATACTCTATGTGTGGGAGATGTGTATAACCATATTCTATGTGTGGGAGATGTGTATAACCATACTCTATGTGTGGGAGGTGTTATAACCATATTCTATGTGTGGGAGATGTGTATAACCATATAATGTGTTGGAGATGTGGTATAACCATATTCTATGTGTTGGAGGATGTGTTAACCATACTCTGTGTTGGAGATGTGTATAACCATACTCTATGTGGGAGATGTGTATCAATACTCATTGTGTTGGAGATGTGTTTAACCATACTCTATGTGGGGAGATGTATACCATATCTATGTGTTGGAGATGTGTATAACCATACTCTATGTGTTGGGAGATGTGTTTAACCATACTCTATGTGTTGGATGTGTAAACCATATCTATGTGTGGGAGATGTGTTTAACCATACTCTATGTGTCGGAGATGTGAAGCCGTCACTCTTAACATTCTAAACAGCTTCCACATCACAAAAATCACAAAGAAGGTGGTATGAAACTCCACAATAACATAACCAAGATAATATACATTAATTATATACAGAGAAATTCATTATCATGGACAATGCCATCTATTTGAACAGCATCATTGTGGATGGTAGATATATTTAGGATCCTGTTCAGAATTATGATAAGTGCAGGAAACTTTTATTTGACAAAACATCTTAAATTGATGTCAATTGGAGACTTGTGTGAAAGTACTGCCCATATAACACCAATATATTCAGAATGATGGTGTAGTCCCAGGATCAACCCAGACGTTTATTTGCAGGGCTAGCAGGACACACGGTGTGCAACACCTGTTGGCAATGGCTGTTCCAGGTCCTTGGGTTCCAGTTCAGCAGGCAGACGAGAGAGATTAAGGCCCTGACCTTGTGTTTCTGTGTTCTGCTATCGGCTGAGCGGAGTGTGCGGTTCCAAGGTCCCAGACAGAGAATGGCCAACTCCATGCCAACAGGGAGGCTGGAGAGGACATATCATCATCATCACAGTGCAGGAACACACAACACTCACTTACTGTTGTACACCGAACGAGGAAGAGCTTGGTTTTGTTTGTTTGTAAAGTTTGTTGTTTAAAAAGTATATTGGAAAGTTCTTGGTAGCTACCTAGCTTCTTATGTTGGATCCGCGACACAGTTGGCATCAGTTGTTAGGACTGCCTGTATATTTCCAGTGATCCTGCCGACCAAGGACGGGTCTGAGGAGCTATTTGGCGTCGCGCTAGCCTAGCTGCTAGCTAGCTGGACATCAAGCTAGCGAGGTTTCTTGAACGCAGCCCACGACGCGGTTAGCCATTGTGGCTGGGACCGCGAATTGTACGGGTTTTTAGCTGTCTAGATCCTGTTGTTTAAAATTTTCTCGAGGGACATTCAAGGCGAAACAACATGGTTGTGGACGGAATTGCAGAATCTTCACATGAGACCTGGATGGAGTCTGAGGACAAAGTGAGGGAAATGATTCTGAGAAATTGAAAATGGAACACAGGACCACAGAAGATTGAGGTGGACTGGAAACCCACCACCGCCCAGGTGATAGGCCCAGGCCGATAGTGGTCAAGTTCCTGAGTTTCATGGAACATGTAACTGTTCTGGAAAGAGCCAGGAACTTGAGAGGAACGTATATGTTGCCAAGCATTCAACCCGGTGTTAGAACTCTGAGCTTCGGCTGAAAGGTGTTTGCATTGTCAGAAATGCTATAAAAAGGTAGCACATCAATGGACAAAAATTAGCAACTGAGAGAGACAAATCAGAACAGTTGCTCTTACAAACGTATTCAGTCTGAAAGGTAACTTTATGGGAGCTGTAGTCTCTATCTTATCTGACACCTAGATATTGAGCTAGGTCTGACAACCCTAATGCTAACGACCCTGTTAAAAACCTCATCCCCCCTCCACCCACCCCCCTCTTCCTCATCACCTCTACCTCATCCCTTCTCTCTACCTCATCCCCCTTCCTCATGCCCCCCTTTATTCTCCCTCTTGCTACCTCTCCCCCTCGCTACCTTTATCACCCCCCTCTATCTCATCCCCCCACTACCTCATCCCCCCACTACCTCATCCCCCTCTACCTCCTCCCCCCTCTTCCTAATCCCCCTTCCTAATCCCTCTCTTCCAAATCCCATCATACCCCACTCCCTCTCTACCTCATCCACTTCCTCATGCCCTCTACCTCATTCCCCCCTCTCTACCTCATTCCCCTCACTCATTCCCCTCTCTACCTCATTCCCCTCTACCTCATTCCCCCTCTCTCTCATTCCCCTCTCTACCCATCCCCCTCTCTACTCATTCCCCTCTCTACCTCATTCCCCCTTCTACCTCATTCCCCCTCTCTACCTCATCCCCTCTCTACCTCATTCCCCCTCTCTACATCACCCCCCTCTCTACCTCATTCCCCCTCTGCTCTCTCTTTGGGTTTGTTTCAATAGGCTTGGCAGTGGCCTTGCAGGAGGCTTCTATCTGTCCCTGGTCACTCTCTCTCTCTCTCTGCCTGTCTGTGTATCTCTTTTATCCTTGTCTCTACTATCAGACTGTTGGCTGTAGATGACAGACAGCAGACAGACAGATCTGTCCCCACTGACGCTGGGCAGCCTTCTTATATTCTGTATCTAGAGTGTCACCTTGACTTCCCCACACTATCACACTCACCAGTCACATCCATTATGTAACTACTGCATACACATRCACACACCAAAGGCCCTGCTTTGATGGATGAGTCCCACTATTTTAGCATAGCTAATCAGGCAGTTGTAGGGATGTGGCCTTCACGATAGCTCTGTATTCCGTTACTGTTGTTGTTGTTGTTGKTGGTGTTGATTGGGGTGGGGTTCATTGTTGAAATGTCAGTCCAAAATCACTCATATTTACTCACACTCACTAGTATAACATTGCCTTCCATCTTTTCCACTGATACAATATTTTACTGCTAACCTACAAAGCATTACATGGACATGCTCCTACCTATCTCGCCGATTTGGTCCTGCCGTACATACCTACACGTACGCTATGGTCACAAAACGCAGGCCTCCTTATTGTCTAAGCAAACAGTTGGAGGTAGGGCTTTCTCCTATAGAGCTCCATTTTTATGGAATGGTCTGCCTATCTGTCACGGCCGTGAAAATAAGAGGACCAAGGTGCAAAGAAGAGGACCAAGGTGCAGCGTGGTAAGCGTACATTTTTGTTTATTTAATAAAAATGACGCCCGAACAAAACAATAAACACTACAAAAACAAACCGTGAAGCAAAAGGCTATGTGCCCGAAACAAAGTCAACTTCCCACAAAAACAGGTGGAAAAAAGGGCTACCTAACTATGGTTCTCAATCAGAGACAACGATAGACAGCTGCCTCTGATTGAGAACCTCACCCAGCCAAACACAAAGAAATAGAAAACATAGAAATAMAGAAACTAGAATGCCCACCCTAGTCACACCCTGGCCTAACCAAAATAGAGAATAAAAGCCTCTCTATGCCCAGGGCGTGACACTATCCATGTGAGAGATGAAAACTCGGTCTCAACTTTTAAGTCTTTATTGAAGACTCATCTCTTCAGTAGGTTCTATGATTGAGTGTAGACTGGCCCAGGAGTGTGAAGGTGAACGGCAAGGCACTGGAGTGACAAACCGCTTCTGTCCTCTGCCTGGCCGGCTCCCTTTCTCCACTGGGATTTCTCTGCTCTGACCCGATTACGGGGGCTGAGTCACTGGCTTACTAGTGCTCTCCCATGCTGTCCTAGGAAGCGTGCGTCACGTCGTGCCAGCTTTTTTGCTGTACTCGACTTGAGTGGGTTGAGTCACTGCCGTGATCTTGCTGTCCGGTTTTGCGCCCTCGGGCTCGTGCGGTGGGCTAGCTTTGTCTCAGGTAGTAAATTGGTGGTCTGTTGATATCCCTCTAGTGGTGTGGGGACTGTGCTTTGGCAAAGTGGGTGGTTGTATATCCTGCCTGTTTGGCCCTTTCGGGGGTAACGTCAAACAGGGCCACAGTGTTCCTCAACTCCCCTGTCTAAGCCTTCAGTTTCTATGTGCCATGGGGTAGGCTTGTTCTATCTGGTGAAATTCTTCTGTCTTATCTGGTATCAAGTTTCAACAGTTGCGCCTGCGGCTAAGGAACCCTGACCTGTTCACTGAAGTGCTACCTTGCCCGACCTGCTGTTTTATGACCCTGCTCTTTCTCCCCCTCTCCCTTCTCTTCCCTCTCTCTCTCTCCTCTCTCCTCTCTCTTTAACTTCTCTAACCGCACCTGCTGTCTCGACCTCTGAAGGCTCGGCTATGAAAAAACTGACATGTATTCCTGAGATGCTGACCTGTTGACCGCTTCTACATCCCTGTATCACTGTAATTATTTGACCCTGCTGGTCACTATCATAATTTTGAACATCTTTGAAGAACGATCTGGCCCTGATAGCCATGTACTCTATAAATCTCCACCGCGGCAGCCGAAGAGGGCCACCCCTCAGAGTCTGGTTCATCTCTATGGTTTCTTCTCTAGGTTCCTGCTTCTAGAGTTTTTCTTACCACCGTGCATTGCATCTGCATAGCTTGCTGTTTGGGGTTTTCGGGCTGGGTTTTGTAAACAAAATTAAAAAGGCACTCGTATATCTGAGCTATCTTTTTGCAGGTGCAAGGTAACAGTTGGATAAGGCTGGGTTTCTGTAAAAGCACTTAGTGACATCTGCTCAAAATACATAATACTACCTGATCACAGTCTACCTCTTCTAGTGTATTTAAGTCTGTTATCATAGGTAACAGACTAAACACACATGATCCCAGTCTACCTGACCTCTTCTAGTGTATTTACAGTCTGTTATCATAGGCAACAGACATAAACACCACAGATCACCAGTCTACTACTCTTCTACTGTATTCAGTCTGTTATCATAGGGTCAACAGAAAAACACCACATGATCCCAGTCTACTGCCCTTCTAGTGTATTTAGTCTGTATCATAGGGCTCAACAGACATAATACCCACTACAGACAGCACTAATAACCTGTCTACTTCTTCCATCTGCGTACAAATTTCAATCTCCACCATGAATACTTCCTCTTTCTAACCCTCTACTCATCACAGAACATCTATCTTCTGAAAAAACACTAGTTATCAATTTCCTCTTTTTCCTTTTCTCTCTTCTCTTCGTATTTCTGTCTGATTATCTTTCCATTATCTCTCTCTTCCTCTTCTCTGTCCTTGTGGAGTGTGATTTGTGTGTGTGTGTGCTGTTTTTACATTCCTAGTGGGTACCAACAAATCCTACAAGGATAGTAAAACAAGGACAATTCTCCCTCCTGTGGACTTTCCCATATCCCCTGCTATAGCAGGTTCTATAGGAGCCACTTAAACTATAGTTACCTGGGTTCTGATTACTGTATGTTCTGAGTCTTAACTTAAAAATGTGTGCTAAGTTGTACTAAGAGATACACTGCCTGTGTGTGTGTACATGTGTGTGCGCATAATGTGTGAGAAGGCATTACCCTGGACAGTTATTGGGTGTAAAGGCCTGATCCAGACATGTCTCTGGAGTTATGAGAGCTGGCATGTTTCAGTGTGTCTTTGGCATACAGAACACCTTTCTTATTGGTGGGCTAAACAGGATGAGGAAAGAACATGTCTTTAATGGTAAAGACACAGCAACGACAGCACCACAGTTTAGCAGCCAATGAGAAGAGGCTACCTCTGGCTCAGGGACAGAGAGGGGGAGGGAAAGAATAGAATCTCTGAGTGTTCTCAGTAGCACATAGAGAGATGAATTTACACGTAATTCAACTTTACATACGATATAGTGATCACATGGACTGAACATATGTATAACACACACACACACACACACACAACACACACACACACACACACACACACACACACACACACACACACACCACCACACACACACACACACACACACACACACACAGCATCACACACGTACACACACACAACACACACCTACCAACCAACCTACCGTAGCTCCTTTGGTGCTGTACCTGTTTACACTCTCTTGCTCTGCACCTCCAACCTCAGTGACCTGTACTTCCTGGCATAGTTTAGTTTGTTGTGTGTGTGTGGATGAATGTGTGTGTGTGTGTGTGTGTGTGTGTGTGTGTGCCTAAACGGTGACGTAGGGAGACATTACCCAGGTGTAACTCAGTCTCACATCATTAGTCAGACAGACACGCTTTACTGGAATACTCCATCTGCATTCATGGATGAAACCCTTAATCAAGCTGGAAGGACAGGAAGGTCAGACAGACAACAGATAAGACCACACACACAAACACACACACACTAGTTTGAAACGGTTTGACAATGGGAGTAGATTATCTTTACCAAGGCACCCTTGACTTTTGCTGACGGATGGAAAGAACAGCTGAGAAAATGATAGTGTGACTCAAAGGCGACTGACTCTCACAGTCAGTGGCCTTCTTTGTATAGCAGATGAACCTCTCTCTTTACTGACTTTACCTAGGACAGGGGACGAACTGGACCAGAAATCGGCACTGGCATTTCAAACACAGGCCCTTTTCTTTTCTCAAGGCCCCACACTGGCTACATTTTGTTCCTAAGGTATCCATTATAAGCCAATTATTATTATTCTGCTAAAAACTTCCAATTTAGACTGGCTACTGGCTAAAGATGGACAGCCCATCTGACATTTGCCAGAACAGGCTCTGGCCGTCCATCTCTGCCATGTACACAAAGCTCCAATTCTTTTTCCTGGTCAAAGCTTTCTTTCTCAGAACTTATTCTACTGACCATTTGCACGAATGATCAACATGCTCAAAGAAAAGCTATTTATTTTAGTGTCGTGGGAAATGGGTTTTACAATTCCAAGAAGTAGAGAGATTATTAATGGAATATTGCTTTGATAACGTAAACATTTCACATTATCATACGTCATATCTGTACTTTATGATTGGTATCCAGCCAGGTCTACATGTCAAAAAACAATCAAACTAACCACACACACACACACACACAACACACACACACAACACACACACACACACCCACACCACACCACACACAACCACACCACACCACACACACCACCATCACCACACCCCATCACGCACACACCATCCACACACACCATCACAACCACCCATCATCACACACCACACACACACCCAACACCACACACACACACACACACACACACACACACCACACACACACACACCACCCCCATCAACCCCCCCCCCACCACACACACAACACAACACACAACACACAACACCACAAACACACACACACAACACATACACACACACAGAGAGCATAGTACATATATTTTGGGGTTTAGTGTATTTTTTGACCAATCACATCAGGTATTTTCCATCAGATCTTTAACAGAGCTGTTTGATACATTTTTACATTTCATTTAGCAGATGCTTCTTATCCAGAGCCACTTAAAATAGTGAGTGCATACATTTTCATACTGGTCCCCGTGTGAATCAAGTCCCGCTAGCGGGACAACTTCCGGTGAACTGGAGGGCGCGCAATTCAAATAATAATCATTAAAATTATGGATATTAAACATTTAGGTAACAAAAGTAGTCTGATAATCGGTTGAAAGCTTAAATTCTTGTTAATCTAACTGCACTGTCCGATTTACAGTAGACTTTACAGCGAAGCATGCCATGCAATTGTTTGAGGACGGCGCCCCACATCAAAATATTTTCCCACCGGCACAGGTTTTATTTGTCAWCCAAAGGGTCCCAGCTATAACATGCAGTGTCGTCGATAAAATCGTTCTTTATATCCCAAAAAGTCAGTTTAGTTGGCGCCATCGATTTGAGTAATTCACTCGATCAATGCCAAGATAGGAATCCAAAAATCTACCCCTAAACTTTGTTTCAACAAGTCAAAATACGTTTCTATTTAATCCTCAGATACCCTAAAATGTAATAAAACTATAATATTTCATACGGAAAGAAGTATGTCTAGGAAACCAATATTAGCAGGTGCGCATTCTCTTCATGGCGTGAGCACACACGAATTTCCAGGACTGTGTCCCTGTAGTAAAATTCATTATTCTTACTCGTTTTGGAAGAAACAAGCCTGAAACCTTGAACATTGAGTGCTGACACCCAGTGTAAGCCATAGGAGTTGCATATGGGGAGCTAGATGTAATTATTTCCTTACACTTTTTTGAGAGCATGGGCTCTCAAAAAAAATATATTTTTCTTTAGATTTTCTCCTTCCATATCTATTGTGTTATAGTCTCCTACATTATTCAAACATTTCTACAAACTTCAAAGTGTCTTTTTTCCAATGGTATCAATTATATGCATATCCTGGCTTCAGGGCCTGAGCAACAGGCAGTTTACTTTGTGCACGTCAGTCAGGTGGAAATTGAGAAAAAAGGACCCTAGCCTGAAGAAAATAGTGAGTGCATACATTTTTCATACTGGTCCCCCCGTGGAATCAAGCACCGTGCCCTACCAACTGAGCCACACAAGACTATATTTGTCACGTTCCTGACCTGTTTTCTGTTGTTTTGTATGTGTTTAGTTGGTCAGGGCGTGAGTTGGGGTGGGTATTCTATGTTGTGTGTCTAGTTGCCACAAAAGAAGAGAGATCTAAGTAGCATCGGTGTTTTCATTAAAACAATGTTGACTAAGTAGCGGTGTTTTTCACTACAATTTTTGACTAAGCAGCATGGTGTGTCATTAAACAATGTTTTGACTAAGTAGCAAATGTGTTGCACATCAAATAACGACGTGGTAGAGATAGAGTGTTTTCACTAAACAATGTCTGACTAAGTTAGCATGTGTTATCACTAAACAATGTTTTGACAAGCGCATGGTTGTTATCACTAAACAATTGTTTGACTAACTCAAGCTGATTTGAGCTGGAACAATACATTCGAGCAACTATTAACATCTGTGAAGGTCTAGCCTCCGGTTGATTTAGCTCCTATGATAATCGATTGGTATATTTAAGCACTTAACCAAAATAAAGTTTCTTTGTTTGTCGTCATGTTTTAAACTAAGTTTAGGAAGGAAGGAATGGCCTTCTGCAGTTTGTAACAAAAAACTAAATGTCTGTCAAAAACTGCGTGGACTAATTACCAGTCATGGCCAAAAGTGTTGAGAATGACACAATATCTAATTTCCACAAAGTGTTGCTTGCTTCACAGTGTGCGTTCAATTATTTTTGTCAGATTGTTACTATGGAATGCTTAAGTATAAATACAGACATCTGTTCATTAAGTGTCAAAGGCGTTTTATTGACAATGTGACAGATGCAGTTTGATGCAAAGAGTCATATTTACAGGGTTTGACCCTCTTTTCAAGCACCTCGGCAATCTGCCTGGCATGCTCTGTCAATTAAGCTTCTGGACCAGCATCCCGATGATGGCAGCCCGGATTCGGCATAATCAATGCTTGGAGTTTGCAGAGATTTTCGTGGGTTTTTTGGTCCCGAATTGCCTCTTGAAGGATGTGACCACAATTCTCAAGTGGGATTAAGGCTGGGAGGTTCCCGGTCCATCGGACCCATGAAATTTCAATGTTTGTTCTCCGAGCCACTGTTAGTTTATTCAACCTTTGCTTATGCAAGTGGTGCTCATGACATATGCTGGAAAAGGCATTTGTCATCCCAAAACTGTTCTGGATGTTGGGTAGATTAGTGCTCTCTCGGGAGATGTGTGGTACCATCTTTATTCAACTTGGCTGTGTTCTAGGCAATATTGTGAGCGTGAAGCCCACTCCCTTGGCTGAGAGCAACCCCAACACATGAAATGGTGTCAAGATGCTTTATCTGTTTGCATGAACACAGGACGGATGTGAGCGTCTCATCCTTTCGTCTCCGGACAAGCTTTTTCCAGATCCCCAAACAAATCGAAAGGGGATTCATCAGAGAAAAGGACTTTACCCAGTCCTCAGCAGTGCAATCCCTGGTACCTCGTTTGCAGATTATCATGCCCTGTCCCTGATGTTTTTCCTGGAGAGAAGTGGCTTTTTGCCTGCCCTTCTTGATACCATGTCCTATCCTCCAAAAGTTTCGCCTCACGCTCGGCAATGCACTCACACCTGCCTGCGGCCATTCCGAAGCATAGCTCTGTACTGTGTGGTGCCCCGAATCTGCCGCCATGCTGAATCAACTTTTAGGGAAGCGGTCCTGGCGCTTGCTGGACTTTCTTGGGTGTCCTGAAGTCTTCTTGACACAATTTGAACACTCTCCTTGAAATTTCTTGAGATTCATCTAAAGTGGTTGATGTTAGGTGGCAAATTCTTACTGGCAGCAGATATCTGTGCCTGTGGAAGCCCTTTTTTGTGCAAACCAATGAATAATGGCAAATGTTTCTCTTGCAGGTAACCATGTTTTGACAAGGAAGAAGCAATGAAAACTCCAAGCATCACTATCCTTTTTGTAAGCTTCAGTCTGTTACTCGACTCGAATCAGCATGACTGAGTGACTCCAGCTTGTCCCTCACTCACATTGCACACTTTGGTTAACAGAGAGATATCACTGAGCATGAATGCTAGCTGTCCTTTTGTGGCAGGGTCTGAAATGCGAGTGTAAATGTTTTCTTGGGATTCAGTTCATTGCATGGCAAAAGGGCAGGACTTGCAATTTATCTTGCAGATCATGCTGATCACCCTTCTAGTAACATTCGGAGTAATGCAAATTGCCATCATGACAAACTGAGGCTTGCATAGAAGCTTTGTGAAAAGTTAATATTTTGGTCGTTGTCGGCTAAAACTTTTGGCCTGCGACCTGTATTACAAACCGCGTATAGTGCATACGATTATGATAGAGCAGATAAGGAAGGCATTTCAAATAAATGCTTTCCGTTCAATACGCTCTAGTGTATTGTATAGCCAGTGAAAGTTCATATTGCTATAGATCACTTTTTCTTAGAGTAAACTAAACCTTTGGAAATAACCAGAAATCAGTGTGTGGTGTGTGCATTATCTGTATAAGATTGATGTGACCACATAAACAAGTCTCCCCTGAATCAACGTGGTTTTAAGCTGGCCCTCTTCTGGGAACACTAGACAGAACAGAGTGAGTTTAAACCAATCCACTGCTCTTTCACACAGTTCTCTCCTGGTCGGTTACCAGCAAACCCTAAGTCATCTTCCGGCGGTGTTCATCCTGGTCGATTTACTGGTCGTATACCCAGCAACCCGAGGTCCAGCGGTTCAAATAGGGTTCCTACCCACCAAACACGCCTTCCTGCAGTGGGTTGCTTTAGGTGGGTTGTTCCCGCGTCGTGCCTGGATTCGATAGTAGTTATTTTCCGTCGAACAGCTAATGTAGGTAGACATAAGACCCTGGGCCTCAGAGCCGATGGAGAAAATCCGGACAAAACAGTATAGGACTAATACGAGTAGCCACCTTGGTGATATTGACTGCTTTACGTAACTCTCAACAAACAATATGTATTGACAGTTTGTGACAAGTCGGCTGCGTTAGGACAGCAGCCCAATGCTGATCTTGTTTTCACTAGTTGTCCTAATTATTGTAAGTGCTTTCTCTTCCTCTGGATGAAGAAGGATCCAAAAACTCACGCAGTTATGTGGTTCAACATGTTTAATAAACAATTAAACAAGACACATTTAACAAAATAATCAAAATGAATCAAACTGGAAAGCCGATACAGTCCTATCTGGGTGTCATGGAACACAAACACAGAGACAGGAAGACAACCACCCACAATCCCTGCAAACAAAACAAGAGCCACTTATATGCATCTCAATCAGGAACGATTGACAGCTGTTCTCTGATGAGAAACCATAGTAAGGCCTGAACACAAGAATACAGCAGCG
>NW_019948142.1:0-4118 GCF_002910315.2 Salvelinus sp. IW2-2015
TAGTGACTGAGTGTACAAAACATTAAGAACACCTGCTCTTTCCATTTACAGACTGACCAGGTGAATCCAGGTGAAAGTTATGATCCCTTATTGATGTCACCTGTTAAACCCACTTCAATCAGTGTAGATGAAGGTGGAGGAGACGGGGTTAAAGAAGGATTTTTAAGCTTTGAGACATGGATTGTGTATGTGTGTGCCATTCAGAAGGTGAACGGGCAAGACAACAATATTTAAGTGCCTTTGAACGGGGTATGGTGTTAGGTGCCAGGCACACCGGTTTGTGTCAAGAACTACAACGCTGCTGGGGTTTTCATGCTCAACAGTTTCCCGTGTGTATCAAGAATGGTCCACCACCCAATGGACATCCAGCCAGCTTAGAGTCAACATGGGCCAGCATCCCTGTGTACTGCTTGTAGAGTCCATGCCCTGACCATTTTTAGGCTGTTTTGAGGGGGTGGGGGGTGTAAATCAATATTTGAAGTGTTGTTTTGATGTTTAGTACACTCGGTGTGTGTTTACATTGATAAAGCAAGTGAAATGATTTTTTTTTATCATCAATCATTAATGAACAGTAAATATTACACACACTAAAGTATCAAAAGAATAGAGACATTTCAAATGTTATATTATGGCTATGTACGGTGTTTTTTGTATAGTTGAAGTACAGAATGGCGTGTAGTAAATCAACAGATAAATATGGGTTATATTTAGGCTACAGTGGTGTTTTTGTGTTGGGTTGTCCACGCCGTGGTAATATATACAGGGAGTTGATCAACATTGGATTCTGTTTCCAAGTGTTTGTGGGTCTGTGTTATCTGAAGGAAATATCTTTTAATACGGTTATGCGGTGTGTCTCTCCCCCCTCTTCTCCGCTGCGTCACCCCGCCGTTCTCTCGGCATTCCTCTCGTGCAGCCTGACTGCTGTGTCACCCGGTAGGTTTGGCAGTCCGTATTTGAGCTGCCTCGCCTCTCTCTCTCTCTCTCTCTCTCTGCACTTTCTCTCTGCGCTTATATGGCTAGCTAGGTAACTAGCTGGGTCAATGCAGTTTAAATCTAACTCTGCTTCTAGTTGTATTAGTCGTATGTAYGGGGATACGCGTGGTTATACATCGTCCAATGGAAGTGGTTACTTGCGGTTTCCTTCTCCACAATGCAACARCAATAAKAATTAGTAGTTAATAAGCGTTGCATTGGGGAGAGAAAATAGGCTTGTCGGAGCATGTCCGTAGCGACAGGCAACGTTACGGTTGTTTCTAACTGAGGGAGAAGTGGCAGGAGAGGGAGGAAGGATTTTGCCTTCGGACCAGAGGAATACTACCCATCTAAACCGAGCTGTGGACTTGTGCTACCTCGAAGGAGATCAGAGGGCGTTATAACGCAGGAATAACATCACCATGGGTTTCTACGGCACGTTGAAGCTCATATTCTATAAAGTGAGTGGCTGGGGGTCATTTTAAAAAAGAAAAGAAAAATCACATTTTGATACGTTGGCATTTACATATAGTTTACACTCCGGGCTAAAGACTGTGTGGTCATACTGTATAACTGTGTTATATAGCCGGGTGGTGGTCTGGTTGTATAGCTATACTAGGACTTTTCTCTCTGGTGTGGAGAGATGGACCACTGCGGGAATAGAACTGGAGTGACAGTACGTGACGAGCCTGTTCGTTCGCTCTTTCTCTCTCCCTCAAAGTAGCATTGATCATAAACACACTCTGAAATGTAGCTAACCGAATATAGGCTAACTGAAGCTAAATGTATATCCTTGCTTGGCCGTATTCAGACATATATTTGTCTGTTGTGCTCTGGGCTGCGGTGTGTGTGTGTAGTCTGCGGCGGTAGGGGGAAGGTGTTGGCTAGCCGAGTCGATGAATGAATGTGTGGCGGGGGTTGGGAGAAACTGGTTGATAAGRTACAGACAGCTAGTGTAGGTCTGTGTGTTGACCTGACAGAGCCAATGTTTGTTCGTGGTTGATTAGGTAAAATCCATTTGAAAGTRGTATTACGCACAAACATACACACTTGTGTGTGTGTGTGTCGCAGGAACGGGAGTTCCCGTTCGGCTTTTTTCGACTGTGTGTGTGTGGTGTGCTGCTGTGACTTGATGCGCATCCTGCCCCAGAGGCAGCAGTGGTATGGTTTCACTTGGCTTGGGGGTTAATATCTCAGTGCTCTGTCCCCCCCCCGCCCCAAACGTGTCGTTTTTTGAATTGAGTATTTTAATCCGTATACGTGTGTGAGCGATGACTGATATCTATCGTTATTACCAAACTCGTTCGCTCCGAACCCGGAACAGCCCGTAGAGTTGTCTGTTGGCTATTACGGTCGGTGAGCTCGCCACATTCTTGTCATTTTCTGCGTGCTTGTCATTCAGGCCGGTTAAGGTGCGGTTGGTTAGAAACGGTATGGAGGAAAGGGAGTGGAATTATTATTATTATTTTTTTTTTTAATTCATATCACGTTCTCCTTTAAAAAAAACAACGCTATAAATACTCCAGTTTTGGCATTCACTAATCTAGAAATGTTTTTTTTTTTTTGTTCGAGTGAGGTGATAATAATCCGTTTCCTTTTTGAAATCCATTCATAACCAACTCTTGATCAAAGTCAAATGTTTTGGATATTTCAACCGTTTAAACTCCCCTATAAGGAGTATTGGTAGCTGGTGGCAGCAGACAGTGAGTTGATTAGACTACAGCTGTGTGTTTATATTTTCCAGTCTTCTGTCACCCTCCACCGGCTCACAGAGACAGGGAGTAGCCCACCTTATACACTGTAAATACAACGTCAGAGCCTGGTAGGAAACACAACTCACGGGGTTGGATTGTGGTTGTTTTGGTTAGGGTGTGGAGCTTTATGTTGGAAGTATGCTATAGGACATCATCTATTCGTCTCCTGAGCGGGGGGGGGGGAAAGGTGTTGTCTGTGCCTTTCACTCCTGTCTTGTGTTTTGACCATGTAGTTTGTTGTGATGATTGGACACAAGAAGCTTGACAAAGCTTCGACCCGTTCACTACAGCCCGTCGGATGTTATCTGGGGCATGTTCGGCCCGCTTTTCCTGAGTAGCCCGATCAGTTCTCTTTGTCTTTCCTACATTGGCGTGAGAGTTGTTGTCTCCCTGCACCACCATAGCCACACAGTCTCCAGAGGAACCTGCATCGTCGTTGTTCGGACCTTTCAGGCCCTTACCACTGCTTTTGTCTGCAATATTAATGATGGTATTTGGAGTGCGAGTGCACTAGAGATGTACAGAGGGATCTAATGCACAGCCCTCTGAGGGCCCCGTGTTTGAGATTCATGCATGCTAGTTTTGTTTGACCTACCTTTACCTGGTGGCCTTCAGGAGTCAGATCAGTTTCACGAGAGTGTTTAGTCTCCAGGGTTCTAAGCTTAGTATGAGCTTTGAGGTACGTTGTATTTCATCATCTGACATGGAGACCGTCGTAAAGATTCCCCCATACCTGTGCTCCCTCCTTAATATAACTGCTGTATACTTTTCTTATTATCACCAATTTTCTTGAACCAATTCTTCGTGCTTATAATTATCAGATGCTGACAACATAAACACTTCCTCTTTCTAATCTCTATATATATATCTCTTATTCTCTCCTCACTTGCTCATACTATTCTTTGTACATCAATATCTAACGATTAAGTTGGTTGTAATTTTAGAAGCAATGGCAGGACTTCTCAATTACGTTATACTTGTCTTTAGAGACAATGTGCACTACCTATACATGTCAATTATATTGAATTAATCAGTTATACATGGAGTTATCCCCATTTTTTTCATCATCAACACATAGGTTATTATCATTAGTATATTTGGCTCTATATTTTGTATTTTGAGTTTAACATAATATTTGTTTATAATTTTTTATTCTTTTCTGGTGATTTACTAATACATAATTTCATACCAACTTTCTCATGGCTTGTATTTATATAAATCATTAGGATATTTTGAGATTTTCAATATCATTTAAGTGACAGGTTGATTCAAATCTTTGAGAAAGGGAAAAGCCTGTCTGGAACAACCGGAGGACCTTTACGTTACTTATGTCCTGTGGGACCTACCTTCGGTTTAATTATAGTTTTTTTAACTCAACCTTTAGTTAGAGTC
>NW_019948142.1:4143-9261 GCF_002910315.2 Salvelinus sp. IW2-2015
GTGTATGCTAGTTTGTGCTTCTGTTTGTACTTGTGGCTTAACTTTTCTCCCGCTCTCCATTTCTGTCTCCATCCACATCCCCCCCCCATCTATCAGATGGAGAGGAAGTTGGACCATGGCCCAGACGTCAAAAGCCGTTCTCTTCAGCAGAAACACTGCAAGGTTCCAACTCTCGTACACCGCCCCCCGCCTCGGGTAACACACGCCCCTGCCTCGGGTCACCCCCCCTGCCTCAGTAACACGCGCCCCCCGCCTGGGAACGCGCCCCCGCCTCGGGTAACACGCGCCCCCGCTCGGTAACACGCGCCCCGCTCGGGCACGCGCCGCCTGCCTCGTAACAGCGCCGCCCTCCTCGGTAACACGCGCGCCCGTGCCTCGGGTTAACACGCGCCGCCCTGTCGGGGAACCAACGCGCGCCTGCCTCGGGTTAACACGTGCCGCCTGCCTCGTAAGCCCGCCCTGCTCGGGGTAAACACGCCCGCCCTGCCTCGGTAACAAGCGCCGCCCTGCCTCGGAACACGCGCCGCCCCTGCCCGGGTAAACGCGCCGCCCGCTCGGGTAACACCCGCCCTCCTCGGGACACGCGCCCCTGCCCAGGTAACACGCGCCCGCCTGCTCGGGTAACACGCGCCCCTGCCGGGTAACACGCCGCCGCACCCCTGCCTCGCGTAACACGCGCCCCGCCGGTACCCGCCCTGCCGGGTAACACGCGCCGCCCTGCTCGGTAACACGCGCCGCCCTGCCTCGGGTAACACGCGCCGCCCTGCCTACTGGACACCCAGGCCTGCCTGGAACACTGCCCACTGCCTCGGGTACAGCACGCGCCGCCCTTGCCTCGGGTAACACGCGCCTGCCCGACCTCGGTCAACAAACGCCGCCGCCGTACTGCGCTCGGGTAACCGCGCCCGGCTTCGGTAACCACGCGCCGCCCTGTCCTCGGGTAACACGCGCGCCCTCGCCTCGGTAACAACATCGCGGCCCGCCCTGCCTCGGTACACCGGCGCCCTGCCTCGGGTCACACCGGCCGCTCCCCTGCCTGGTAGACTGCTTACATCCATATATTCCGTCTCTCAGTGTGAGCCATATCAACTCATTTCTTCACTATGGGTAGCGAAGTCTGATGTCACAAAAAATGGTTAATGCTTGAATATTTAATAACTTCTGCCCTCTGAATGCATGTTCGTTATATAAATAGGCCCATTTTAAATTTGTCTAGCTTGCCATTCCAAGTGAAATTGAATATTTTTTGCTCATATAATTTACCATTTTATTAGTTAACTACACGGTAATGTAAAAGTTATATTTTTTAGTAATCCAATAAGTAATATAGTGCATTTATCATAATTTGGTTGTAATCCAGAGAGGTTAGAAAAAGTATCTAGATCCTCTGAGGCTGTGGAGGGATTCAGATTGTGGTTTTAAAAAAGAATGTAAAAGAATGTCATGAGGTAGCCTAGTCGTTAGAGCGTTGGACTAGTAACCGAAAGGTTGCTTGATCGAATCCCCGAGCAGACAAGGTAAAAATCTGTCGTTCTGCCCCTGAACAAGGCTGTTCCAAGGCCGTCATTGAAAATAATTTGTTCTCAACTGACTTGCCTAGTTAAATAAAGGTGTGTATAAAAAAAAATTAAAAAAAACTTTTTTAAAGTGAATCATCAGTTCACAATGACACCTTTTGTGTTTAAGCCCTGGATTTCTAGACCTTTAATATTGGATATGATTTTTAACAGCTAACATTTCGATGGCCATAATAAATATGTATGCTGATAGTGGACAACCTTGTTTAACTCCTCTTGACAGTTTTATACTTTCTGAGAAGTAGCCATTTATTTACTATTTTACAGCTAGGGTTACTATTGTTACCTAAACACATTGGTGGGAAAAGTACCCAATTGTCATCCTTGAGTAAAAGTAAAGATACCTTAATAGAAAATGACTCAAGTAAAAGTGAAAGTCACCCAGTAAAAGTATTTGGTTTTAAATATACTTCATTATCGAAGTAAATGTTATAACTAAATTATACTGAAGTATCAAAATTAAATGTATAATTAATTTATAATTCCTTATATTAAGCAAACCAGACAGCACCATTTTATATATATTTTTTTTAATTTACAGATAGCCAGGGTCACACTCCAACACTCAAACATCATTTACAAAGGAATCATTTGTGTTTAGTGAGTCCGCTAGATCAGAGGCAGTAGGAATGACCAGGGATGTCCTGTTGATCCAGTGTTTAAATTGAACCATGTTCCTGTCAAAATGTAATGAGTACTTTTGTGTGTCAGGGAAAATGTAGTAAGGTATAAGTTGTCAAAAATATAAATAGTAAAGTACAGATACCCCCCCCCCCCAAAAACGACTTAAGTAGTACTTTAAAGTATTTTTACTCAAGTACTTAACACCCCTGCCTATACATAACTTTAACCCATTTATATGAGATTCTCCTATATGTAAATTCTAGTCGTATTTGATCAAAATCCTTTTCAAAGTCGGCTATGAAAACCAGGCCTGGTTTCCCAGATTCTTCAGTGTTCTATTGTTTCCAGTACTTGTCTTATATTATCTCCAATGTCTCGTCCATGTAAACAACCTGTCTGATTAGGATAAATCATATCTGACAATACCTTTTTAATTCTAATTCTACCCTTCTTTAATGTTCTCTCTCTCTCTCCCTATCTCTGTTCCATTCCAGACCACGCCCACTACCTTTGGGGACCTGCGAGCAGCCAATGGGCATTCAGCYCAGCGGAGACGTGTCACCTCAGGCCCGCCCCCCTCCGGCCTACAGGACTGGCTRCACACCTTCCAGGTGAGAGAGAAACACACCCGGCCCTCTCTCATAAACTGAGAAGTATCGCTTTACATTTCCTGTCTCTGACTCTGCTGCGGCGTCTCCCCGACAACCACTAACTACAGCCATTAAGCCCTGGGAACCTGGAGGGCTTTACAAACAGAGGGAGAGAGAGAAGTGCTTTCTGGGATGGAGTGATGCGATTAGAGGAGAACCAACCTCAGCTAATTAAATAATTAAACACCTCTCCTCCCTCCAGCACCACCTACATTCATTTTCCTCCTGCTAGGAGGCAGGATCAAATATCTGGTGAAAGCTTCTGTGGGTTCTGCACCTCCTCTTCGTTCCTGTAGATTAATGAATGGTGAACAGCTCAGGGTTCTGGACCCTCTGTGTTCTGTAGTATTAATGAAATGTGAACAGCTCTAGGGTCTGGACCCTCGTGTGTTCTGTAGTATTAAGAATGTTAAAGCACTAGGGTTCTGGACCCTCTGTGTTCTGTAGTATTAATAATTGGTGACAGCTCTGTGGTTCTGGACCCTCTGTTGTCTGGCACTCTGTAGTTCGTGTATTCGAATGGTGAACAGCTTGGGTTCTGCGACCCTCTTTTGGTTCGGTAGTATTAATACAATGTGTGAACAAGACTAGGTTTTGGACCTCTGTGGTTCTGTAGTATTAATGAATGGTGAACAGCTCTAGGGTTCTGGACCCTCTGTGGTTCTGTAGTATTAATGAATGGTGAACAGCTCCAGGCTTCTGGACCCTCTGTGGTTCTGGACCCTCTGGTTCTGTAGTATTAATGAATGTTGAACACAGGAAGGAATGTTTATCTTTCTGATTCCCAGTGTTCCATCTTCCACACGTAACCAAAATAAGTGTTAAACAAATCAAATTATATATATTTGAGATTCTTCAAAGTAGCCACCTTTTTAACCTTGCTGACAGTTTTGATCAAATATGTATTCCTGCCCCTCCCCCTTCCTGTAGGCGTGGAGTGGTCCTGAGCGTCTATTGGCTCTGGATGAGTTGATTGACAGCTGCGAGTCCAATCAGGTGAAGCACATGATGCAGGTTATTGAGCCTCAGTTCCAACGAGACTTCATCTCCCTGCTGCCCAAAGAGGTGAGAGGACACACACACACACACACACACACACACACACACACACAGGAAGGACACACACGGTCACTAGTGATGAATTGTTCTGTCCGGTCTCGCTGTATTAGTGGTATGTCCCCTTGTATGTCCTGATGATATGATATGTATCTCTCCTGTAGTTGTCCCTGTATGTCCCTGATGTTGATATGAATGTGTCTCTCCTGTAGTTTGTCCCTGTATGTCCTGATGTTGATATGAATGTCTCTCTCCTGTAGTTGTCCCTGTAATGTCCTGATGTTGATATGAATGTCTCTCTCCTGTAGTTGTCCTGATGTTGATATGAATGTCTCTCTCCTGTAGTTGTCCGATGTTGATATGAATGTCTCTCTCCTGTAGTTGTCCTGTATGTCCTGATGTTGATATGAAATGTCTCCTCTCCTGTAGTTGTCCCTGTATGTCCTGATGTTGATAATGAATGTGTCCTCTCTGTAGTTGTCCCTGTATGTCCTGATTGATATGAATGTCTCTCCTGTAGTTGTCCCTGTATGTCCTGATGTTGATATGAATGTGTCTCTCCTGTAGTTGTCCCTGTATGTCCTGATGTTGATTATGAATGTCTCTCTCCTGTAGTTGTCCCTGTATGTCCTGATGTTGATATGAATGTCTCTCCTGTAGTTGTCCCTGTATGTCCTGATGTTGATATGAATGTCTCTCTCCTGTAGTTGTCCTGTATGTCCTGATGTTTGATATGAATGTCTCTTCCTGTAGTTGTCCCTGTATGTCCTGATGTTGATATGAATGTTCTCTCCTGTAGTTGTCCCTGTATGTCCTGATGTTGATATGAATGTCTCTCTCCTGTAGTTGTCCCTGTATGTCCTGATGTTGATATGAAATGTCTCTCTCCTGTAGTTGTCCCTGTGTCCTGATGTTGATATGAATGTCTCTCTCCTGTAGTTGTCCCTGTATGTCCTGATGATATGAATGTTCTCTCCTGTAGTTGTCCCTGTATGTCCTGATGATATGAATGTGTCTCTCCTGTAGTTGTCCCTGTATGTCCTGATGTTCCTGGAGCCCAGAGATCTGATGCTAGCTGCTCAGACCTGTTCCTATGGAGGATACTGGCTGAGGGATAACCTGCTGTGGAGGGAGAAGTGTCGGGAGGAGGGTACGTCTTTAACGACACAGCACACACGCCACACACACACACAACCACACACACACCATGT
>NW_019948142.1:15246-17427 GCF_002910315.2 Salvelinus sp. IW2-2015
AAAGACACACACTGGCGTTTATATTAAACTACCTGAGCAAAAGCCATAACTCTTCTTTTAATATAGACACACACACACACACACACACCCTGACCACTCCTCCACTCTGCAGTGTTGCAACAGCCTATCACTGCGTCAGTCTGTGAGTAGCACTGGGCTCTCTGCCAGTCAGCTATGATTCACCGCTAACATAACAGCCATACCAATGGAATGGCAGCTAGCATTAGCATTACAGCCATACCAATGGAATGGCAGCTAGCGTTAGCATTAGCATTACAGCCATACCAATGGAATGGCAACTAGCGTTAGCATTACAGCCATACCAATGGAATGGCAGCTAGCGTTAGCATTACATTACAGCCATACCAATGGAATGGCAGCTAGCATTAGCATTACAGCCATACCAATGGAATGGCAGCTAGCATTAGCATTACAGCCATCCCAATGGAATGGCAGCTAGCGTTAGCATTACAGCCATACCAGCGGTGGCATTACACACACATACTGTATACAAAAGTATGTGGACACCCCTTCAAATGAGTGAATTTGTCTATTTCAGCCACACCCGTTGCTGACAGGTGTATAGAATCAAGCACACAGACATGCAATCTCCATAGACAAACATTGGCAGTAGAATGGCCTTAMTGAAGAGCYCWGTGACTTTCAACRTGGCACCGTCATAGGATGAAACCTTYCCAACAAGGCAGTCAAATGAATGCCCTGCTAGAGCTTCCCAGGTCAGATAGGTGGAGACATCTAGGAGCAACAACGGCTCAGCCGCRAAGTGGTAGGCCACACAAGCTCACAGAACAGGACCGCCGAGTGTTGAAGCGTGTAAAAAATCGTCTGTCCTCGTTTCCAAGACTCACCACAGAGTTCAAAACTGCCTCTGGAAGCAACGTCAGCACAAGAACTGTTTGTCTGGAGCTTCATGAAATGGGTTTCCATGGCTGAGCAGCCACACACAAACCTAATATCACCATGCTCAATGCCTAGCGTCGGGTGGAGGGGTGTAAAGCTGGCCGCCATTGGACTCTGGAGCAGTGGAAACGTGTTCTCTGGAGTGATGGATGGACATATCTGGGTTTGGCAGATGACAGGAGAACGCTACCTGCCCGAATGCATAGTGCCAACTGTAAAGTTTGGTGGAGGAGGAATAATGGTCTGGGGCTGTTTTCCATGGTTCGGGCCCCTTAGTTCCAGTGAAGGGAAATCTTTACGCTACAGCATACAATGATATTCTAGAAGATTCTGTGCTTCCAACTTTGTGGCAACAGTTTGGGGAAGTTCCTTTACTCTTTTAGCCCCAGTGTACAAAGCGAGGTCCATACAGAAATAGTTTAGCAAGATCGGTGTGGAAGAACTTGACTGGCCTTCACAGAGCCCTAACCTCTACCTTACTGGGATGAATTGGAACGGCGACTGCGAGCCAGGCCTAATCGCCCAACCTTGTTAATGCTCTTGTGGCTGAATGGAAGCAAGTCCCCTCAGCAATGTTCCATCATCTAGTGGAAAGACTTCCCAGAATAGTGGAGGATGTTTTAGCGCAAAGGGGGACCAACTCCATATTAATCAATGCCTTCCAGAATAGTGGACGGATGTTTTAGCGCAAGGGGACCAACTCCATATCAATGGCCTTCCCAGAATAGTGGAGGATGTTTTAGCGCAAAGGGGGACCAACTCCATATTAATGCCCATGATTTTTGGAATGAGATGTTCGACGAGCAGGTGTCCACATACTTTTGCTTATGTGCTATACAACGAGAGAGCAGCTAGCATTATATTTACCTCCATACCAATGAGCTGTAGCAGCTAGCGTTAGCATTATATTACCTCCGTACAAATGAGCTATAGCGGCTAGCGTTAGCATTATATTACCTTCCATACCAAATGAGCTGTAGCAGCTAGCGTTAGCATTATATTACCCTCCATACCAATGAGCTGTAGCAGTTAGCGTTAGCATTATATTACCTCCATACAATGAGCTGTAGCAGCTAGCGTTAGCATTATATACCTCCATACCAATGAGCTATAGGGGCTAGCGTTAGCATTATATTACCTCCATACCAATGAGCTATAGCAGCTAGCGTTAGCATTATATTACCTCCATACCAATGAGCTATAGGGGCTAGCGATAGCATTATATTACCTCCATATCAATGAAAGCTATAGGGGCTGGCG
>NW_019948143.1:0-3417 GCF_002910315.2 Salvelinus sp. IW2-2015
AGGTTCTCCTTCTCATCCTTCTCATCCTTCTCTGTTTCAGAATTGAACTGACACCCCTGTCCTTGATGATCTAGACTCCCCCCTGCCTCCTACACCTGACTGTGACATGATTGCTCCCCCTTAACATGTATTTTTAACCTTACGCTTGACGTTAAGGAAATCCCCAAGTTATAGAAATCGCTTTTGTGCTGCCTCTCCTGAAAGGTGGAGATCCTTCGCTACTTGACAACTATCGACCCACATCAAAATCATCTGTACCTTCTAAGGTACTGGAGTTCTTAGTTAGTAGGGAGCTGAAGGCCTCCAAGAAAACAACATCTTAAAGGAATGCAATCAGGTTTTAGGTCTGGCCACAGCACTGTTTCAGCAACATTGAAGGTTTTAAACGACATCCACTGTGCTCTTGACAAGAAGTTACATTGTGTGTCTTTATTGATTTGTCGAAGGCATTTGACACCGTGGACCACGCTGTGTTAGTGCAAAGGTTAAAATGATATGGAATTACTGGTCATTAGTTAATAAATACCTATCAAATTGTACACAATGTGTAATTTTTTATTTTATTTACTAAGCAAGTCAGTTAAGAACAAATTCTTATTTTCAATGGCGGCCTAGAAACAGTGGGTTAACTGCCTTGTTCAGGGGCAGAACGACAGATTTTTACCTTGTCAGCTCGGGGATTCGATCTTGTAACCTTTCGATTGCTAGTCCAATGATCTAACCAGTAGGCTACCTGCCGTCCCATTGGGTGGATGGTTGTAAATCTGAGTCCATAGAGTTGTGCTCAGGTGTTCCGCAACTTCTATTTTGGGCCCACTGTTAATTTTGTAGATCAACAACATTGGGGATCTTATTGAAACAGCGGATGTTCATTTTTATGCAGATGATACTGTTCTTTATTCAAGTGGTAGTAGTTTATCTTTAAAATGCCCAAAGAGCTTTGAAAATGCCCAAATAGCATTTAACACCATACAATATAATCTGTATGACTTGAATCTGGTTCTGAATTTGGGTAAAACAAAATGCATGGTATTTTCAAATGCCAGGTATGTTACTAATCATGTCATTGCTACATTGGATGGACCTACTATAGAGCAAGTCAGTGTACAAATATTTGGGTGTGTGGGTGGATGACAAGCTGAGCTTCACTGTGCATGTAGAGAAATTGATAAGGACGCTCAAGCTGAGAATAGGTTTTTATTACCGGCATAAGGCTTGTTTTTCTCTGGAGGCCAGGAAGGAGCTGGTACGATGTACATTACTGGTGGTTTAGATTTTAGTGATGTTATATATATATATATGCAGGCCTCAACCACTACCCTGAGAGCACTTGATTCAGTATATCATGTGGCCCTCAGGTTCATTACCAATCAAAAACATCTAACATTGTAATCTCTACAGAGCCGTTGGCTGGTCATCATTGACCTTGCRTAGGCTTAAACACTGGTATACACTGATTTATAAGGCCATACGGGGTAAAATGCCATTTTATCTCTGTTCTTTTTTAAATCAGGTCAGTMAATAWATATAAATCYCATTCTCATTTGCTTTTAACAGTACCAAGATTTAGAACAGATCATGGTAGAAATAGTTTGTTGCTCAGCTCCGTGGTCCTGGAATTTTCTCCTGAACATKTKAACATTTAATGCTCTAGTCACGTTGGTGGAGTTTTAACACTTGGTCSRWSKWAAWWWYMWKGRAGAGTGTAATTGTCTTTAGCACARCTGTTTTTTAGTTATGACATTTGTGTTTCTTTATGTAATATTTAATTGTTGTTCTGCATGTGTGTCTATMGTTTTGTTAAATGTTSTGTTAGTGTATGTAAGTTGTTTTGTCTGAAACGTTGTTCCTCCTGCTGCTGTTGGACCAGGTCTCTCTTGAAAAAAATATAGATTTTATCTCAATGAGAAAAGCCTGTATAAATAAAGGTTAAATACAATAAATAAGGCTGCTGAATAACAATAACTAGCAGGTCCTGTAGGCTTGTCTACACTGGACAATGTGGTTGCTAATATACTGATGTATATAGTGTACAGAAATATGATAGACCTGTGTGTTCATCCTTTCTCTGTCTATTGTTAGCCGTAATTTGGTCATTTGTGTGATATTAGAAAGTTTGTGCTAATATGTAAAATGATGTGCAATGCTTTTACTATAAAGGAAATATTTCCACCACTTACTCTTGTCCACGAATCCACAACCTTCTGGCCCTGTGGCACTATTAAGTTCTGCTGCTTGCATGCGCATTAAGCTAGTACATGACGACAGTTATTTGCAGCCTAATGTCTTCGTATGCTATTACATGACGAAGAACAGTTTTTAAACGCTATCTAAGCTCTGGTCTGCCAAGAAGTGACGTAAATGGTACATGTTCTCTGCTATTTACTTTGTTTTTATTATTATTTTGGTACACTTTTTTTCTTCTTCAATTAATCAGGAGGAGGTTAAATGTATTTAGCTGAAGAGAGCCATTAATTTTATTTCAGAGAGTTCCGTTTTGTCCATGTAATCCTTATCATAAATAAGTTCACCCTAACCATCATAATGGGTTTGGTTAGCTAGCCAATTTAGCTAGCTAGTTTCTTCTACTAATAGCATCTAATTTGAATTATTTGAGTGTAATGCAGTTGATTGGTGACAATGGTATGAACATATATTCGGCATTATAACTTGATTATAACCCCAAATAAACGTGGAATGTCATGTATATTTAGACTTCAGTTGGACTTCCTAATTGCTAACGTTTTCCAGTGGGGCATTGCATGCTGGGTTGCAATGTAGTCCTGGAGTCGTAGTTTTACTGGTTATAGTATAAAGTGGTGGACTTTTCAGAACGCAGTTAGCTGCGCTTGTATTAATCAACTCTATGGGTGGTGGTCTATTTGCTTCCCACCAGGGATGAGGCGAACTCGGTTGAGTGAAGCACATCGTCAGGTGGCTTCGGCTGGGCAAACGGCGTGCCAACTTTGATGGTGTCGCAAAAGGGTTTGGGTTATGGCGAGGAAGGCAACTACATGGCAGATGGGAAAATGTTATACTTTAGATTTATATTGTTGATGGGAGGGAGACGGGCATTTTCATGTCCTCGCAACGTATTTTGTCCAGTAGGTCTGGTCGGTAAGTGTCCCATTTGGTACCAACTGAGAAACCTTGTGAAGGATTATTGGAATGTTGAAGAGCTTGTGGAGAGGTTGATTGTTCCAACATTTTTTTTTATTTTTTATCCAATAATTTCCATACACACCAAAAGCTATTTCTCTCAAGTTTTGTGCACAAATTTTACATCCCTTAGTAGCATTTCTATTTGGCCAAGATAATCCATCCACCTGACAGGTGTGGCATATCAAGAAGCTGATTAAACAGCATGACATTACACAGGTGCACCTTGTGCTTTGACAATAAAAGCCACTCTTAAAT
>NW_019948143.1:8656-17419 GCF_002910315.2 Salvelinus sp. IW2-2015
TAAAAATGTTGTTTTTTGTCACACAACACAATGCAACAGATGTCTCAAGTTTGAGGGAGTGTGCAATTGCCATGCTGACTGCAGGAATGTCCACCAGAGCTGTTGCCAGAGAATTTTATGTAATTTCTCTACCATAAGCCGCCTCAAACATCATTTAGAGAATTAGGCCTGAGAATTCAATTGTATTTCTTTTTTGGGGTATTTGACGGTGTTTTATGTCTATGCGCAATAAAAGTCTACATTTGCTTTGAGTAGTGCGTGACCCTAGGGTGGCAACACATACATTCTAAATTCTAAATGGTCTTTATGAGTAGTATTGTGATCTTACGGTGGCAACACATACATTCTAAATTCTAAATGGTCTTTATGAGTAGTATTGTGATCCTAGAATGTATGTGTTGCTACCCTAAGTGATTTCAATGGGTCTTGCTCCATTCAGATTGTTTGATACTGTTCAACTCAACTTCAACCCCAAATAAATGTCTGCTTTTTAATCAATTCATGCATTTCATGCACTCATTTGAGATCATTTCCACACTGCTACATAGGGCTGCACGATATGGGCAAACAATCTAGGCCTTATTTTTAACCAAATTATTTGACTTTGCGATTTAGAGCAAAACACTTGGGTGAATTGTTGAAACCATGGAAATATAATGATTATTCTAATTATATAGTTAGAATATAATAGTGGGCACTGAATACAGTGTTTTAACATGACAACAAATGAAAATGCCAGGGAGGAGTTATTGTGACAGGGAGGGAACCAAAGTGTTGATAAGTGTTTCCTATGGGATCCTATCATCTTTGACTACATTAAATGTAACATATTCTTGCTTTGTCTTTGATTTAGAAGATACTGTTGCACAAACATCATCCTGATTTAGGTCTGCACCATCACTGTTATTATCAGGCTGTATAGCTAATTACGTTTGCTGTAACTCAGAACATTTATTAGCTGTACTGCATTAACAGCATTAGCGCATTAGCATTGCATTAGCGCATTAGCATTGCATTAGCGGCTAACAATTAGCAGCTAACAAGATTTAGGCCCAACTTGCTAGGACAAGACAAACTAGCTGTTTGCAGATGTAACACAAACTAATAGTATAATTATAGAACACTAATGGATGTATACTAAGAAGCAAAGTGGAAATAGCATCGTTGTCATCAACATTGTTGATGTGCTGCAGTGAAGATCCAGACTGAACGCAAGTGTCTCGTGGTCGAGGAACAACAAATGCGCTCCTTGAGTGACGGGGGCGGGGCTAGGTCTGTGTGGAAAATGGCATAGAGAGAGCAAAGAGAGATGACACGTTACACACAGAGTATATGATTTAACAAACCAAACATTTCAAATACCGTTAAAGAAGCTAAAGTAAAAACCCAAACCGGTCCGTGCGTCAAATACGGTATACCGCCCAGCCCTAATGTAGCCTACGTTTCCTGATTGGGTTGAGAATTATGTTGCTACTTCTGTGAACGTCTGAACGTTGCATCTAAAAAAATAAGCTGCTCATATTGAGGACATAACGTTGTAAACACTGTGCTAAATGTTTCTGTAAAACAAACTGTCAAACGCTGATTGTTGAGTCAATTGTAACTAGACGTTCTAATGAAGTGTATTAATTAAAAGAGCTTTARGAATTTATGTTATATGAAAGTGCATGAGCACAGACACTAGGGAGGCCTCTTCCACYGCTCAGCAACTGAAAGAGCATGAAATAATACACAAGATAATTTAGTRATGGTCCCAGTGTGGAAAGAGATATAGTACATCATGGTTTTAGAACCATTTATATGTGAAATAAAATCTATTGAAGCCAGTTTGTGTGTAGAAATTGTATTAAAACTGACCACAGTACTTAAGTGACAGTCTTTCTGTAATGTAGTTACAAGGACATCATAATCCAGTCTGTTGGTACATTWGGAGAGGWGTTGGATCTTAAAAGCCATAAAAAGGCCCAGCGCCTCAAAAAAAMMAARKWMYTTKKTTWWYKTTTTTKKKKSKTYYYYKKTWAAWRYMTSTGKKYWGMSCASAKAYWTTWWKKWWKKWAWKKKWWWWWAWWAMYWWKKWWTYMMMMYWWKRMSYYYCYWWTYCMWKGRAWKSCCMWTKKYCYYMWKRMMARKYYKSYWAAWTKKTTTWWYMKGKTYYTYMAWKRWWRGWKGRAMYKRMMMRGKTWAMYTTKRWTYYWWWMMMRACCAAMYMAAWYYWAWSKWWTKSCYKSAAWKKKSMWKGGSYTSMWKRWKGGGGGGRRAAAGGATATGGTTCTTGAACACTTAAAGAGATTATCAGCAGATATGGTTTTCCTACAAGAGTTACATAGAGAAAAAGGAGAAATGTAATATTTAAAGAGGAGTTGGGTTGGAGAGGCCTATGCTGCCACCTACTGTAGTAACAGCAGAGGTGTGGACATCCTGATAAATAAGAATAAACTCATTTCATTTGAAAGTTTACATGTTCCAGAAGGCATTTCTGCCAAAAAATAAACAAATATTTGTTGGTACTTTTCTCATCAATCTTCTTGAAAAAAGTTGTACTTAAACTTGTTAATGGAAATCAATCAATCCTCTATCGGTAAAACAATGGAAATCAATCAATCCTCTATCGGTAAAACAATGGAAATCAATCAATCCTCTATCAGTAAAACAATGGAAATCAAATCATATCGGTAAACAATGGAAATCAATCAATCCTCTATCGGTAAAACAATGGAAATCAATCAAACCTCTATCGGTAAACACATGGAAATCAATCAATCCTCTATCGGTAACAAACAATGGAAAGGTCAAATGCTTTATCTGAATGTTGAACGTGGGTGAGCGATGAGAGAAAACAAAATGGTGCCGTTTGAGGACATGTTTGTGAAGAGTGATGCGGAGATGGGGGGGGGGGGGGTGGTGTGTGAGCATGTGGGTCTGGGCAGGTGTGATGGAGTTGATGTTTGAGTAGAGTGATGTGGGCGCTGGAGATGGGGGGGAGGGGGGGTGTGATGGAGTTGATGTTTGAGTAGAGTGATGCGGCGCTGGAGATGGGTGGAGGTGTGAGCATGTGGGCGGGCAGAGTGATGTAGTTGATATGTGTGATTCTTATGTATTGTTTTAAAGATAAAAATCTGCTATTGAAACGATGACATCACTCACTTTCCTGTCAGATCTGGACCCGAACAGTTATTTTTGATTCAGGCCAGTAGATTTCTTTGGCGCTGGCCCAGTCTGCCATTGGGAATGTACCTGAATGTTGAACCCTGGTCCACATGTCTACCACTTCATGTAGCCGTTAGCGATGCTAATGTCTTCAGGTAGACAGGCAATTACAAGGTAACTACAAAGTAGGCTATGCCTACCTGGCAGAATCGGGATTATTTGCATCGATGTGCTAAAGTCATTGTTGTGGTTGTCTCACCTAGCTACCTTAAGATGGATGCATAACTGAGGGAAACTGTATTTAACTATCACTGTTGTGGTTGTCTCACCTAGCTACCTTAAGATGGATGCTAACTGAGGGAAACTGTATTTATACCACTGTTGGGGTTGTCTCACCTAGCTACCTTAAGATGGATGCACTAACTGAGGGAAACTGTATTTACTACCACTGTTGTGGTTGTCTCACCTAGCTACCTTAAGATGGATGCACTAACTGAGGGAAACTGTATTTACTATCACTGTTTGGGTTGTCTCACCAAGCTACCTTAGATGGATGCATTAACTGCAAGTTGCTCTGGATAGTGACAATACTATTCCCTTAAAGCCACACAGTGTAAATACATGGGTCATGTAAACAATGGAGCACATGCATCACATGCTAAGAGCACTTCACTGTAAGTCTCTCTGGATAAGAGGGTCTGCTACATGACTAAAATGTATGTGGAGATTTCATTCAGGTCTCCCTGTTTTAACCACTCTGTTTGTCTTTAGCAGAAGAGAGACCAGACTCAGAGGAACCAGAGACGTCTGAACCAGCGAGACGACACCACTGTTCCCAGTGTGGGAAGAGTTATACCGAGTATGGAATCTGAGAAAGCATGAGATGACACACACGGGGGAGAAGCTTTTCCAATGCTCCCAGTGTGAAAATAGATTTTCCCTATCAAGGAACCTGAAATCGCATGAGAGAACACACACAGGGGAAAAGCCTTATCACTGCTCTCAGTGTGGAAAGAGTTTTACACGGTTAGGGAGCCTAAAAATACATGAGAGAATACACACAGGAGACAAGCCTTACCAATGCTTCCAGTGTGGAAAGAGATTTATCCAGTCAACACATCTGCATGAGCATAAGAGAATACACACAGGAGAAAAACCATTCCAATGTTCTCAGTGTGGAAAGACATTTTCACGATCAGGGGACCTGAAATCTCATGAGAGAACACACACAGGGGAGAAGCCTTATCACTGCTCCCATTGTAAAATTAGTTTTAGCTGGTTAGGGCAACTGAACGAGCATGAGAGAACACACACGGGGTGAAGCCTACCACTGCTCCAGTGTGGAAAGAGTTTTACACGGTTGGGGTCCCTTAAATCACATAAGATATACACACACACAGGAGATAAGCCCTATCATTGCTCCCAGTGTAAAAATACGTATTCATCATTAGGGGACATGAAAAAGCATGAGAGAATACACTCTGTAGAGAGGCCTTTCCACTGCTCTCAGTGTGGAAAGGCATTTATCCAGTCATGGCATCTGGAAGCGCATAAAATAATACACGCAAGAGAGAAGCCATTCCAATGCTTGCAGTGTGAAAAGAGTTATACCCGGTTAGGGAACTTGAAAACACATGAGATGACACACACAGGAGAGAAGCCATTCCAATGCCGTCAGTGTGGAAGGCGTTTTACCAGATTAGGGAACCTGAAAACACATGAGGTGACACATAAAGGACGGTAGCMTCACCTCTGCTCCCAGTGTGAAAAGGGTTTTGTTCAGTTAAGGGGCTTGGAAGAGCATGAAAAAATACATACACAGGAGAAGACATACCACTGCTCTCATTGTGGAAAGACATTTCCAGAGGACCTGAAATCACGAAAGAAAATTGCAAAATGTAGATTTCCGCCTAAATAGACATACCCAAAAGTAACTGCTATTCATGTGTAATTACATGATTCTGACATGCCAAAACTTGGTATATTTGGAAAGAAGACATCTGGGTGATTATGAAGAAATTATTAGAAGATAGATAGGAGTTACATAGTTCAGAATACAAAAGATCAAGCACACACAAAATGTTTTKTTTTTGTTTTTGTTTTGGCCCCTGCACAAAAGGTAAGATCCATGGCCATCTTGTAGGTAAGATCCATGGACATCTTGTAGGTAAGATCCATGGCCATCTTGTAGGTTGGCCCCTGGGGGCTGCACAGGGCCTGTGGTGCACCTTAACAGACTTTACAAGGCCCCCAAAGATGGCTCAAATGAACTTGATGTAAAAATGTTAAGGTATTGAAATAATTCTGTAATATTCATGTACTAACGCTTCCCAAAATTGTAAAACTGAACAACAAATGAGCTATTTGACACATGATTGTTTTAGCCACTCAAGCTCTACTTTATTTATCAACCCAAGAAAACATAAAACAAATACTTAATTTAACTATTCAATTTGGCAAAATTATTTTATTTTGGGCTTGCCACAGATCCCTCAGGGGAAAGCAACAGATAACCTCCTCTTCCTGACAGGTCCATGACTGTGCAATTCTCCTCAAATCTGTGGACCTGGTCAGGGGGAGGCCGTTTGTGAGGGTGGAAGCGGCAGCAACTCTAGCATTAGGGGGGTTKCTTGTTGGTGGGCGCCGCTTATCTGTCCTCCGGGCCCCTTGTTGCTTCTGGATGGAGCTGGCTTCAGGTTCTTGTCTACAGAGGGACACACAGGTAGTGTCTTATAAAATTGCTATAGTCAAACACACAAATGTGAATTTAAGAGAACTTACCTTTGGGGGGGGGGGGGGTTAACAACCTTCCGATTGGAGCATTAGGTTCTTGTCTACAGAAGGACAAACGGGCATTAGTGTCTTATTGAACACACCACACAATATATTGCCATATTTAATTATGATTGTTACATGCTATTTGAACGAACGCATCCATTTTGGGGGGTAATTGATTGTTTTTCTTTTGATCGACTTAATTTGTATTGATTTTGTTTGAATTGTTTATTTTTTAAGATGAACAAAATTGATGGAATATATTTTTTTTATACCTTTTAAAAAAATAAATAAAGAACTGACCTTTGGGGAACCGCCTGTTCAGAACTGGAGAACACTGTGGACGGCTAAATGTCAGGTGTGGAGGTGGGTCCTTGTGTTTCCCAGCATGCCGCTGGGCTCTCCCCTCTCTTTCTGCTGCCTTTTTATTCTGTCACACTGTAGCTGGGCCTTTTGGGCTTCCCTCCTCTGTTGATCCTTTTTTCCAAATATAGTGTTGGACAGTATGCACTCTTGTCCCAGGCAAGGTGTTGAGCTGCCTTATGTAGCTGTGAGAACCAAAATAAAGAATTAGCCGATACACTGAAAAGGGTGGATAACAAATATTCAGATACATAAAAAGTTAATATAAAAMAWWATKTTAAAACAAGTTACYYTCTTTGTTTACGSTCTGTAGAGTTATAGACTGCATTGATCATAGTCCCAAAGCCTGGCCCATTGAAAGCTCTATCCATCTTGAGTAATAGATCTTGGGAACACGGAGACTGTTCCCAAGATCTACCTCGACCTGCACTCTCTACCCCTCCTAGCTGGTGGACCCAAGGTGCTTCCAGGACCACGGAATGAGGAGGAAGAGGGGTCTGTAGTCTGGAATAAAGTCAGGGGCTCGACAAGCCGTACGAGGAGACAATGCTCTAAGCGTGTTGGCAACCACAAAATTCGTAGAAGTTGGACACAGTGTGTACTGCGGACTAGTGCATGGATTCTGTGCGGGGTCATAACTCTGGTGGTCAGAAAACGGGGTGGAGGAGTGGCTGCCAGCAATGAGTGTGAGCTGGGCCAGTAGGCAGGCTGGCACCGACGAGAGTCCCAGCGTGGTGTTAGCCAGGCTCCAGGCGTACAGCCCTGGCACGAAGATTAGGTGATGCGCGCCAGCATGGCTGTCAGCCAGGGCGCGGTAGGGTGTGACGACGGATGAGGTCCAGCGATCGGTGTCTAGCCAGGCCCAAGTAAAGCCGTGGCACTGGGCATGAAGGTCGGCGAAGACATGGTATGTTGTATGAGGCCCGCACGGAAGTCTGGGGCACTTGATGAGCGTCCCAGCGGCACTGGTGTTACGACGCAGAGCCGCAGTAACGTCTTGTCGAGCACTGAAGATGGTACAGGCGCTCCAGGTGGTGTGAGGCGCATGTTGGCCCAGTAAGCTGGCCACCTGAGAGTCACAAGTCCAGCGTGGTGTTAGCCATAGGCGGCTGGGCGGGCCAGAGCCCGAGAGAGGGGTGGGGTCCAGGCAGGGCCCAGTAAGCTGGTCACACTGATGAGGTCCCAGCGTGGTGTCTTAGCGCAGAAGCCTCAGTGAGAGGAGGGTCCACTCGCGCACTATGAATGGAGGGGTCCTCTATAGGCCGTGAGATGTAGGCCAGCCGCTCAAGAAGACGCTGGCGAGCGGAGTTGATGAGTGCCTTCAGCCCGCGTCGCCTAGCGTTAGCGAATGTGCTTACGCAGTACGCTGGCATGACGACGAGGGTCCCCAGCGTCAGGTGTATTATGAAGACGGCAGGCCTCCACTCCAACCCAGTAAGCTGGCACTGAAGAAGAGATGAAGGTCCAAGCGTGTGTTAGCCAGGCCAGTAAGCTGCATTGATAGGTCCCAGCGTGGGTGTTAGCCAGGCCCAGTAAGCTGGCACTGATTGAGGTCCCAGCTGGTGTGCCAAGCCAGTTAAGCTGGCAACTGATGAGGTCCCAGCATGGTTAGCCAGGCCCAGTAAGCTGGCACTGATGAGGTCCCAGCATGGTTGTTAGCCAGCCCCAGTAAGCTGGCACCGATGAGGTCCCAGCATGGTGTTAGCCAGGCCAGTAAGCTGCACCGATGAGGTCCCAGCAGTGTTAGCCAGGCCCAGTAAGCTGCACTGATTGCGTCCCACCATGGTGTAGCCAGGCCCAGAAACTCTGACTGACTGTTGTCTACATTGTTGTGTAAAGTCATTTTTATGTTATTTCTGTTCATTTTTTTATGCATTCATCTTTATTCACCTTAACTTGCAACATAAATCTCTTGTATATTTATTTATTTATGTAACCTTTATTTAACTATGCAAGTCAGTTAAGAACAAATTCTTATTTACAATGACGGCCTACACCGGCAAACCCGGACGACGCAGGGCCAATGTGCGCGGCCTATGGGACTCCAAATCACGGACTCCTTAACTTGTACAGTGGGTGTAGGGACATCATGTTGTGTTGGGAACACATGACATTCCCTGTGACAATCAATAATAATTGAATTCAAGTTAATTTAATACATAAAAAAAAAATTAAAGCACTTTTTCTCCCTTGAAATTCATTTAGATTTATTTTCATACACCCTTTATAAAGTTCAACAGATACAAAAAACACAAGTCAATCAGTGATAATTGTCTACTCAATAAAAGACACTGTTTAAAGAGTTGTAACACACACCAGCGACACCCACTAACCAGTCAGTCTCTACTCAGAGACTAGCAGATACTAGAGATGACCAGCAGGGAGTCAACCCCCCCAGCCCCCTGTGACACCCACTAATCTCTGATTGGTTGCTGCACACCTTTACTTGTTGAAGTTTGGGAGAGTCTCAGGGACAGC
>NW_019948144.1:0-3575 GCF_002910315.2 Salvelinus sp. IW2-2015
CGAGCGATGAGTTAGTAAAGACAGAAAGAGAAAAGCGGAACTAAATACAGAAAGGAGAGAGGGGAATAAAAGACAGAAAGAGAGAAAGGAGAGAGGGAATAAGAGAGGAGAGAAAAAAGCAACAGAGAGACGAGAGACGAGGGGAATCAAAGCAGAGAGGGGAGGCGCGTATGAGGGAATTCACAAACCCTCGTATAAAGAAGAGAGAAAGGAAGAAGGGAATATAAATGAATAATTATACTGTTTCTCGATCATATCTTGACAATGTGCTTGTGGAAGCAGTGTTCTAGACCACTGTGGCTAACATCATCTTGAGAGCCACTCAGAGAGTCACGCCGACCATTCGAGTGGAGCACCTGGAAACACGACCAGCGATCTCCCGCTGAAGGTGTCACATGGTCTCCTCCTCAAGTAACAGCCTTGGCCTTGCACGCACCCTATATGGTCCACACACACACACTAGAGGGTACGACTACAAGGCACACACACACACACACACTCACACACACACACGACACATACTACCTAACACACACTGAGGAGCACCACACCATCGAGAAACTCAGTAGATTGGTCGACAACACAAGTTGGCCAGAGAAGCTTCCATCTGGGCGAACCCATCTTAGAGAAACCTATCACTACAACATCACACCATCACTACCACACTATCATTTTTTTATTTCTCAAGCACCACGAGCACACAACGCGCCACTACACACAACACTACCCTACAACAGAGAACAGACAAGCGCACACGATGGAGAGGAGGAGGAGAGGAGAGGAGAGGAATAAGAAGAAGGCACAGAGGAGAGGAGACACACGACAGAGGAGAGGATGAGGCAAAGCAACAGGAGAGGAGCGCAAGAGGACTAGGATCAACGATCTGTCCCATGGGTCCAGCCAAAGAAGAGCAAGAGAAGCAGATGAGGAGGGGGAGGATGAGCCTATGTTTGGCTAAGCTAAGACGAGAGAGGCAGATGGCGTATCGCTATCTCGCTGTCGCATGTACTCTGAGCGTCCTGGATCGTATCGTCTGCAGGACGATCTCGCGCCCAGATGGTATGTCACAGGCGTTCTAGTGAGGTACTCATCCCTTCTGCGCCCAGATCTGGTCTCTGTCGCTGTCTCTCTGCTCTCTCTCTGTCTCTCTCTGTTCTCCTCTCTCTCTGTCTCTTCGTCTTCTCTCTCTCTCTTCCCTCTCTCTCTCTTTCTCTCTCTCTCTGCCTGTCCCCTCTTTCTTTCTGTCTCTGTCTGTTTATCTCTCCCTCAGTGTGTCTGGTAAACCACTGATGTTCTCATCGCGTTAGCCCTCTATGTGTATCATCAGAAGAGTGTGCACATTCGTTAGCGTCAGGTTAGCTGCGAAGCCCCTATGGGATTACTATTAAACAAGTTAGCGATGAGGTTAGCTGTAGTATCGGCGCTATAGGACAGTCCTCAGATTTGTTGACTGACTGACCACCAATTCACACCACACAACACACACACACAAACACGTATGCACACAGGACACATGCAGAAGTAGAGCAGGTGTAAGGAACAGGGGAGGAGAGCGAAGGAGGACAAGAACACGAGGGAGGAGACATGGGAAGAGAGCAGGGGGAAGGAGACGGGAGGAGACAGGGAAAGGAGCACAGGGGAGGGCGACAAGAGACACACGACACGGGGGAGCGAGCAGACAGGGGAGGAGGAGCGAGGGAGACAAAGGAACCAGGAGGCAGGAACAGAGAAGCAGCGCGGAGCGAAGCAAGGAACCGAGAGACAGGAGACAGAGAGACTGGACAGAGGGGCAGGAGACAGAAACAGAGAGAGGAGAGCAGGACAGAAACAAGGAGGGAGCGAAGGAACAGATTAACGAGGCGAGACCGAGAGAGGGCAAGACAGGCTGGGTGAAAGAAAGGTGTAGAGACGGGGGAGGGAAAAGAAGGATTTCCCGCACGATGGAGGAGAATCCACGGGGGGACGGAGAGACCAAGGGAGAGATAAGGAAGGAAGGAAAGACGGGCGGGAGGGAAACGAGGAAGATGAATCCAGGGGAGGAATCGGGGAGGAAGACGGGAGAAGCGGAGGAAGAGAGGGGAGGGACAGCTCGAGGGAGGAGGAGCACTGAGACGGGAGACGGAAAGGAGGAGACAGGGAAGAGAACAGGGAGGAGACAGGGGGAGGAGACAGGGGGAGGAGACAGGGGAAGAAGGGAAGCAGGGAGGAGCAGTGGAAGGAGACCAGAGGAAAGAACAGGGAGGAGACGGGATCAGGGGAAGAGACAGGGAAGGCAACAGGAGTAGACAGGGGAAGAGAAGAAGCAGGGAAGAGACAGGGGGAAGACAGGGGAAGGAGACCAGGAAGGAGACAGGGGAGGAGCCAGGGGAAGAGGGAAACAGGGAAAGAGCAGGAGGAGAGAAGGGGAAGGAGACCAGGGGAAGCCAGACAAGGGGAGGAGTCAGGTGGATGAGTTAAATGAAGGAGAGAATAAAAGCTTTCCTCTGCTCCTAGATCCATAATGTCTAGATGTATAATCTATAGATTCATAATGTCTAGATCCATAATGTCTAGATCCATAATGTAATGTCTAGATGTATAATCTATAGATCCATAATGTCTAGATAAATAATGTCTCGATCCATAATGTCTAGATCCATAATGTCTAGATCCATAATGTAATGTCTAGATGTATAATCTATAGATCCATAATGTCTAGATCAATAATGTCTCGATCCATAAYGTCTAGATCCATAATGTCTAGATCCAAAATGTCTAGATCCATAATGTCTAGATGTATAATCTATAGATCCATATAATGTCTAGATCCACAACGTATAGATCCATAGTGTCTAGATCCATAATGTATAGAATCCATAATCTAGTCTGTCGCTGATCAGATGTTTATAAAACCAAGAGACACACACATACACGTACTGTAGGTGCATTAGGGACTCGCCCTCAAACATCCACACTCTCTGAACTTGCATGTATCCACAAACAAACAGACACACATCATCTCTGACTTGCATGTATCCACAAACAAACAGACACACTCACACACACACTCTAATACTTCTACTACTAGGACAAAATAAACTCTTATTACTACAACTCAGAAATACTCTTCTACTCAATAATCTGTACGACTTTTAAACTGAACGCAACCTGGAGCAGAGAGATTGACTGTAACGACGTCCCGGAACAGAACATTTTTGAAAATATATTCCATTAGAGAATGAAAACGAAAAGATGAAAGAGAGGACCAGGTGAAGAGAGGGCATTGAAAGAGTAAAGACAGAAAGAGAGAAAGGGGAGAGGGAATAAAATACAGAAAGGAGAGAGAAAGGAGAGAGGGAATAACAAACAGAAAGGAGAGGGGGAATAAAAGACAGAAAGGAGAGAGGGAATTAAAGACAGAAAGGAGAGAGGGAATAAAATACAGAAAGAGAGAAGGGAGAGATGGAATAAAAGACAAAGGCAGAAAGAAGAGAGGGAATAAAAGACAGAAAGAGAGAAAGGAGAGATGAAATAAAATACAGAAAGTAGAAAGGGAATAAAATACAGAAAGGAGAGAGGGAATAAAAGACAGAAAG
>NW_019948144.1:7081-8007 GCF_002910315.2 Salvelinus sp. IW2-2015
ATTAAATCTCAAATTTTTACGCTATAGACAATTCAGATGTAGACATAAAGGAATTGGAGTTTTCACTCTCAGGACATTTTGTCTCTCAGCACCTCTGTGTTGTTGGGTTCAATGCCTCTAATCTGTCCTTTAATACAAGATCCTTTAATAACCACATATGTCCTCTAATAGAGTCTACATCAGAGTTTCCCAAACTCGGTCCTGCCCCCCCGAGTGGTTTTCTGTTCAGTCTGAATGGACTTGGGCCTGTTTGCTGACCGTCTCTCTGTTGTAACCATAAATAACAGTAACACTAGGCAGCCAATCTTTCCCATTCATCTCCTAATGCATGTTGCACTTTATTCACTAATTGATGTTTGTAATCAGGTAGCAGGMAGCCTAGCGATTAAGCGCATTTGGACCGGTAACAGAAAAGTTGCCGGTTCGAATCCCTGAGCTGACTAGGTGAAAACTCTTGAGCAAGGCCCTTAACCCTAATAGCTCTGGATGAGAGCGTTTGCTATATGACTGAAATGTAGTTGAGATACTCCACTCTGTCACACAGAGCGATTTACAACATGAACTAAGACCACATTACGGAGTTAAGTCAAGATTCCGTTTTAAGGTAAGAACATGTCTAGGACACCTTCTATGAAGGTTGTGGTGGGCTCTCTTTTTAAAGTGTGGGCCATTCATAAAACAACACAGAGTTTGAGAGGTGCTAAAAGAGCCCTTTAGCCTGTCCATCATCTGAAATGTCTCACTGGAGGCCTTTAGAGAGACATTAGATGACCTTTCAAAGCTAGATTGACTGACTTTAACATCTCTCCTCTTTCTCTCTCTTTCCCTTTGCCACTTTTTTCTCCCCTCTTTCTATAATGGTGGCCATTATCCTTCATCTTCTCATCTTAGCTGAGACTCATGCCCATCTCTCTCTCTCTCTCTCT
>NW_019948144.1:13191-17227 GCF_002910315.2 Salvelinus sp. IW2-2015
AAAAAAGCCTAAATCGACAAGAAGTTCTGAGATGATATTACACTATTGTGGTATGGGTTGTCTCTGTCTTACCACCCTCTCCCCCTTGCTGCTTGATGGCACACTGTGGTATTTCACGCAATAATGTCATTTTCTCTTAATTGAATATTTTCTTTTTGGATCTGTTATCTGAGGAATATGCATCTCTTACATACATTTGGCAGGAGGTTAGGAAGTGCAGCTCAGTTTCCACCTCATTTTGTGGGCAGTGAGCACATAGCCTGTCTTCTCTTGAGAGCCAGGTCTGCCTTTGGCGGCCTTTCTCAATAGCAAGGCTATGCTCACTGAATCTGTACATAGTCAAAGATGTCCTTAAGTTTGGGTCAGTCACAGTGGTCAGGTATTCTGCCACTGTGTACTCTCTGTTTAGGGCCAAATAGCATTCTAGTTTGCTCAGTTTTTTTGTAAATTCTTTGCTATGTGTCAGGTAATTATCTTTTTGTTTTCTCATGATTTGGTTGGGTCTAATTGTGTTGCTGTCCTGGGGCTCTGTGGGGTCGGTTTGTGTTTGTGAACAGAGCCCTAGGACCAGCTTGCTTAGGGGACTATTCTCCAGGTTCATCTCTCTATAGGTGATGGCTTTGTTATGGAAGGTTTTCGAATCACTTCCATTTAGGTGGTTGTAGAATTTAAAGGCACTTTTCAGAATGTTGATAATTAGCGGATATCGGCCTAATTCTGCTCTGCATGCGTCATTTGGTGTTTTACGTTGTACACGGAGGATATTTTTGCAGAATTCTGCACGCAGAGTCTCAATTTGGTGTTTGTCTCATTTTGTGTATTCTTGGTTAGCGGACCCCACACCTCACAACCATAAAGGGCAACGGGTTCCATAACTGATTCAAGTATTTTAAACCAGATCCTAATTGGTTTTCATGGCCACTGGACCGTTTTTGGAACTCCATTATTTTTGTATTTTTGTCTTACTAAGATTTACTGTCATGAACCAGGCACCAAGTCACCAGCAGACAGTAGACATTTGACATCAGATTCTAGTAGGGTGATGCCGGGTGCTGCAGACTGTTCTAGTGCCCTCGCCAATTCGTTGATATTTACATGTTGAAGAGGGTGGGGCTTAATATGCATCCCTGTCTCACCCCCTGGGCCTGTGGATAGATATGTGTGTGTTTTTTGTTGTTGACAGTTTTAACTGCACACTTGTTGTTTGTGTACATGGATTTTATAATATCTCATGTTTTTCCCCAATCACCACTTTCCATCAATTTGTATAGCAGACCCTGATGCCAAATTGAGTCGAAAGCTTTTTTGAAAAGCTTTGTTTGACATTGAGGGTGTGCAGTATGAACACGTGGTCTGTCATACGGTAATTTGGTAAAAAGTCAATTTGACATTTGTTCAGTACATTGTTTTCGCTAAAGAAATGTACGAGTCTGCTGTTAATGATAATACAGAGGATTTTCCCATGGTTGCTGTTGACGCATATCCCACTAGTTATTGGGGTCAAGTTTGTCTCCACCTTTGTGGTTTGGGGTGATCAGTCCTTGGTTCCAAATATTTGGGAAGATGCCAGAGCTAAGGAGGATGTTAAAGAGTTCAAGTATAGCCAATTGGAATTTGTCATTTCATTTAGGTTACCATCAACACCACAGGCCTTTTTGGGTTGGAGGGTTTGTATGTTGTCCTGTGTCCAGTGGGTTATGTTTTCTTCTGCCAGGGTTACACCTTCACTATTACGGTGAAACCTATTGTCCCGGAAATTGTCTAGAAAAGCTTGAATTTGTTGTTGCCTAATAGTTTTTTGGTAGATTTCCACACTACTCTCATTCAGTTCCATAGCATTTCTTAANCGGAAATTGTCTAGAAAAGCTTGAATTTGTTGTTGCCTAATAGTTTTTTGGTAGATTTCCACACTACTCTCATTCAGTTCCATAGCATTTCTTAAAAATCCTATTACGTATCGGCCCCTTTTTTTCCAATTTTGGCCTAAAATGACATTCCCAAGTCTAACTGCCTGTAGCTCAGGCCCTGAAGCAAGGACATGCATATTCTTGATACCATTTGAAAGGAAACACTTTGAAGTTTGTAGAAATGTGAAAGGAATGTAGGATAATATAACAGATTAGATCTGGTACAGCACTTTGAGATATCAGCTTATGTACGAAGGGCTATATAAATAAAATTGATTTGATTTGGTAAAAGATAATACAAATAAAAAACAACATTTTTTTGTATTTGTTTTGTACCATCATTTTTTAAATGCAGGAGAAAGGCCATCATGTATTATTCCAGTCCAGGTGCAATTTGGATTTGGGCCACTAGATGTCAGCAGAGAATTTGCAAAGTTTTAGACTGATCCAATGAACCATTGTATTTCTGTTTAACATGTTGTATCAAGACTGCCCATATGGGCCTAATGTGTTTATTAATAACTTTTCATGTTCATAACTGTGCATCTCCTCAAACAATAGCATGGTATTATTTCACTGTAATAGTTGCTGTAAATTGGACAGTGCAGTTAGATTAACAAGAATTTAAGCTTTCTGCCAATATCAGAGATGTCTATGTCCTGGGACATGTTCTTGTTACTTACAACCTCATGCTAATCACATTAGCCTACGTTAGCCAAGAGATGAGCTATATGTGTACCTAACATAGGAGTCCCCTCGAAGCCTACCATGGACTATGTACAGACCCAGCYTCCAATAGAGCTGCAGGAGTTTTGACCCATTTTTGTTGGATATGTTGTTGGTAGTTGTGTCTAGCATATGGTGGAGGGAATGCTGTCACCTCTAGGTAGATGTTTGTCCCTGTGTTCTGAGGGTGTCAGGTTCTTGTCCAGTTCAGTCATTTGGGTCGCCACAGACTAGTCCATGTCCCTGGGCCTGAACATTGTTGATCTCCCCCTCTAAGATGGAGAAGCTGTCATCGTTAAAGTATGGGGATTCTATTGGGGGGATATACAGTTGAAGTCGGAAGTTTACATACACTTAGGTTGGAGACATTAAAACTCGTTTTTCAACCACTCCATAAATTTGTTAACAAACTAACTCTATTGTTAAACTATAAACTAACTATATTGTCCTTTGCACCCCATTATTTCTATCTCTACTTTACACTTTCTTCCACTGCAAACCAACCATTCCAGTGTTTATTTTTTTATTTTTTACTTGATATATTGTATTTACTTTGCCACCATGGCCTTTTTATATTTTTATTTAAATTTTGTTTGCCTTCACCTCCCTTATCTCACCTCACTTGCTCACATTGTATATAGACTTATTTTTCACTGTATTATTGACTATATGTTTGTTTTACTCCATGTGTAACTATGTGTTGTTGTATGTGTCGAACTGCTTTGCTTTATCTTGGCGATGTCTACTATACATGTTACTAATGATGAATCCTGTAGAGATGTCTACTCAACAGTTACTAATGATGATCACATCCTGTAATCTGTCTACTACTAACATGTTACTAATGATGATCACATCCTGTAGAGATGTCTGACTACCAAATGTGACTCCATGAGTATTTCTTGGTTTCCTTCAATCCTTTCAGTTCTGGATTGTCTCCAGGAAACCAGGTGTGTCAAGAAACCTGCCTATTTCTACAATTTCTTTAACTCTTATTTTAACCTTACACCTAACCTAACCTAACCCTACTGTCACCTTACGCCTAACCATAACCTAACCTTAGCCACACTGCTAACCTTATGCCTAACCCTAACTAAACTTAGCCATACTGCTAACCCTAATGCCTAACCTAACCTTAACCTTAGCCACACTGCTAACCTTATGCCTAACCCTAACCTTAACCACACTGCTAACCTTATGCCTAACCCTAACCTTAACTTAACTAACTGCTAACTTATGCCTAACCTAACCTTAGCCTTAACTACACTGCTGCTTGATGCTTGACACTTGATGCTTGCAAGTTGTCACGATCGTGTGGAAGAGATTCGGACAAAACGCAGCATGAGGAAAATAGCCATCTTCTCTTTTATAATGAAAGATGAAATAAACATAAACACTATAAA
>NW_019948144.1:17252-24498 GCF_002910315.2 Salvelinus sp. IW2-2015
CAGTCGCATGTAAATGAGAACTGTTCTCAATTTGCCTACTGTAATAAAGGTGAATTAAAAATAAATTAAAATAAATTGGTTAAGCTAGTATTTGGCAAGTCGGTTAGAAATCTACTTGTGCATGACACAAATAATTTCCAACAATTGTTTCACACAGATTATTTCACTTATAATTCATTGTATACAATTCAGTGGTCAGAAGTTACATACACTAAAGTTGACTGTCCTGTTAACAGCTTGGAAAATTCAGAAAATTATGTCAAATGCTTTAGAAGCTTCTATAGGCTAATTGACATATTTGAATATGGAGGTATACTGTGGATGTATTTAAGGCTACCTTCAAACTTGAGTGCTTTTTGCTTACATCATGCGGAAAATCAAAAACATAGCAAGACCTCAGAAAAAAATGGTTTGACCTCCACAAGTCTGTTCATCCTTGGAGCCAATTCAAATGCTGAAGTACGAAGTTCATCTCTGTACAAACAATATTCACAAGTATAAAACCTGGGACAGCAGCCCATCAACGTCAGTTGAAGGAAGAAGGCCACGCCTCCAAAGCCGCATAAAAGCCAGACTACGGTTTGCAACTGGCAATGGACAAAGATCATACTTTTTGGAGCAAAGTCTCTGGTCTGATGAAAACAAATAGAACTCTATGCCATAATGATATTGTTATGTTTTGGAGGATAATGATGTTCAAGACAAACAAAACAACAAATGATCGTGAAGCTAAATAACGCAAGTGCCCAGACAAGCAACAAACGTTAAACAAGACAACTACCCACAAAAGCCTACTGCCTATGGCTACCTTAAATATGGCTCCCAATCAGAGACAAATGAATGACAGCTGTCTCTGATTGAGACCCAATCTAGGCAGCCATAGACATGACTAGACAACCTAACAATACTCTATCCCATACACATACAACACCCATAGACTAACCAAAACACACACAACATACAWTGCCCACCCCAACTCACGCCCTGACCAACTAAACATAATCAAAATAKCATAAAAATAGGTCAGGAACGTGACACAAGTCGAAGAACACCATCCCAAACTTGAAGCACGGGGATCATGTTGTGGGGGTGCTTTGCTGTAAGAGGGACTGGTGCACTTCACAAAATAGATGGCATCATGAGAAAGGAAAATTATGTGGCTAGATTGAAGCAACATCTCAAGACATCAGTAAGTAAGTTAAAGCTTAGTCGCAAATGGGTCTTCCAAATGGACAAGCATACTTCCAAATGGACAAGCATACTTCCAAATGGACAAACATACTAGGTATGGCCTATTTATTGCCATACCACCTCATGCCATTTACACACACTGTATATAGACTTTCTTTTTTTCTATTGTGTTATTGACTGAACACTTGTTTATTCCATGTAACTATGTGTTTTTGTTTCTGTCACACTGCTTTGCTTTATCTTGGCCAGGTCGCAGTTGAATATAAGAACTTGTTCTCAACTTGCTTACCTTGTTAAATAAAGGTGAAATAAAACAAATGTAAAAAGTTGTGGCAAAATGACTTAAGGACAACAAAGTCAAGGTATTGGAATGGCCATCACAAAGCCCTGACCTCAAACCTATAGAAAATTTGTGGGCAGAACTGAAAAAGCGTGTGTGAGCATGGATGCCTACAAACCTGACTCAGTTACACCAGCTCTGTCGGGAGGAATGGGCCAAAATTCACCCAACTTATTGTGGGAAGCTTGTGGAAGGCTACCTGAAACATTTGAACCAAGTTAAACAATTTAAAGGCAATGCTACCAAATACTAATTGAGTGTATGTAAACTTCTGACCCACCGCGAAAATGTGATGAAAGAAATAAAAGCTAAAATAAATAATTCTCTCTACTATTATTCTGACATTTCACTTTCTTAAAATAAAGTGGTGATCCTAACGGACATAAAACAGGGAATTTTTACTTGGATTCAATGTCAGGAATTGTGAAAAACTGAGTTTAAATGTATTTGACTAAGGTGTATGTAAACTTCCGACTTCAACGTAGGTAGCACACATGAGGACCTTTCTCTCTGTTGGGATCATTTAATTATTCATTTCTAGCCAGATGTAAAATGTTCCTGTTTTGACTAATTTAATAGAGTGGGTTAGGTCTGCTCTATATGAAATTAGCATACCCCCTGAGTCTCTTCCCTGTTTCACACCTGGTAGTTTGGTGGATGGGACTACCAGCTCTCTGTAACCTAGAGGACAACCAGTTGGTCCGTCTCCTTTATACCATGTTTCTTGTAGGATGACAATGTCTGTATTTCCAATTTCCTTGTTGAAGTCTGGTTCCTGCTCTTTAGGCCAAAGGCAGATGACCTCAGACCTTGTATATTCCAGGATGAGATAGTAAAAGCTTTGTGTTCCATWMTGTCTAGTGTTGTTTTTGTGTGGTTTAGGCCCCGGATCATCAAAGTAGGTGTGAGCAGAGCATGTTGAGCATCTGATAAATACCTCTTAGGTCGCAGGATGGGGCTTGGGCGGGTGTGATAGTGGGGGTTGGGCCTGTTGTTCTGCTTACGGCCTAGGCATATGTCCTGCTGTCATGTTGAGGTCCTTGCATGGGGTGGGCAGAAGGGGCATAGGTGGCTGATATGGAGTGTGGGCCAAGGGTTTGCTTGGTGGTCTGTAGCTGTTTGGGGTGTGGCTGTGTGAGCTGTGGCCAGGGTTTGCTTGGCGATGGTCTTAGCTGTTTGGGGTGTGGCTGGTGATGCTGTGGCCAGGGTTTTGCTTGGCGAGGTTTAGCTGTTTGGGGTGTGGCTGGTGATGCTGTGGCAGGGTTTGCTTGGCGTGGTCTTAGCTGTTGGGGTGGTGGCTGGGTGATGCTGTGGCCAGGGTTTGCTTGGCGTGGTCTTTCTAGCTGGTATTGGGGTGTGGCCGGTGATGCTGTGGCAGGGTTTGCTTCGTGGCTGAGGTTCTTAAGCTGTTTGGGGTGTGGCTTGGTGAGTGCTGTGTGGGCCAGGGGTTTGCTTGGCGAGGTCTTAGCTGTTTGGGGGTGCTGTGGCTGGTGATGCTGTGGCAGGGTTTTGCTTGGGCGTGGTTAGCTGTTTGGTGGTGTGGGCTGGTGAGCTGCTGTGGGCCAGGGTTTTGCTTGGCGTTGGTGCTTAGCTGGTTGGGGTGTGGCTGGTGATGCTGGTTGCTCTGGGTGTAGGTCCTCTTGGCATGGGTTCTCTTGGTGCAGGTCCTTCAGAAGGGTGTCTCGCTGGTCTGGGTTGGGTGTCCGTTGCTCTGTTGCTCSTGTGTGAGGTGATGGGGCTGCGGTTGAGGMTGACGTCCTTCAAGGTCCTGGCAAAGTTGGGATTGCCGCCTTGTAGAGGTGGACCTGGTCGTAAAGGCTGTTCAAGTCCAGGGTGGAGTGGTGGTTCAGGTAGACATTAGGTTTTGAGACACAGTCTCGTGAAATGCTTGCATTCACCCGCTGTATGGTGGCAGGGTGAATGTATTTTCGTGGTAGCAGGGTGGAGATAACCACTTGTGCGTTGGTGAAAGTGGAAGAAGCTTTTTCAATCACTCCCTTGAGTGCTGTGGCCACCCTTTCCTGCTGGGCCCTCAGGTCATTTGTGCCCGTGTGAATTATGATGTGGCTGGGGGACCTTAGTCTGTCCTCTGACAACAGCTCCAGGGCATACCTKGTGTTTGGGCACCAGAGTTTAGCCYCTTTGTGTTTGGGAAAAAGTTTTTACACTTGAATGTATTTTCCATTTGAGTCAATGAGGAGCACAATCTCTGGCTTTTTGTGTGTCCTCGGTGGATGTGTGGGGGTCATCAAGAGAGCAATCAGGGGAGCTGAGAGGGGGGCTGGTAGGAGGGTGTGAAGTCTGTTGGGTTGGTGGGGCCTGTGTTGCCTGTCCCATTGTTGTGTTTGGGTCCGGATCAGGACTGGGCTGTTCTGCTGGCTTCTCTGGGGGATTATGATGTCATTCTGGGGTATTATGATGTCATTCTGGGGTATTATGTCATTCTGGGGTATTATGTCATTCTGGGGTATTATGATGTCATTCCGGGGGATTCTGATGTCATTCCGGGGGATTATGATGTCATTCTGTGCTCCTGCTCTCTGTGACACCTCAGCTTTCTCACCTCCTCATTCAGTGTCGTGGTCCTCTTTAAGTTCTCTCACCTCAGTCCTTAGAGCAGCCAGCTCTCTTAGACAGCCATCCATCTCCACCTTCTGCCCTTCACCTTCTGCCCTTCTGCCCTCCACCTTCTGCCCTCCACCTTCTGCCCTTCTGCCCTACACCTTCTGCCCTTCTGCCCTCCACCTTCTGCCCTCCACCTTCTATGCCCTCCAACCTTCTGGCCACTTCTGCCCTCACCTTTGCGCAACCTTCTGCCCCTCCACCTTCTGAACCCTCCACCTTCTGCGCCTTACTGCCCGCTCACCAGTCTTGGCTCCACCTTCTGCCTCTCGCTTCTGCCCTCACCTTCTAGCTCTTCTCGCCCTCCACTTCTGCCTTCACTTGCTGCCGCACCTTCTCCCTTCCCCTTCTCGCCTTTATTGCCCCTTCCACCTTCTGCCCTTCGCCCTCACCTTGCTGCCCTTCTGCCCTATCCGACTTGTTCTGCCACTCGACTGCGGCCTCCACCTTCTGCCCTAGCCACCTTCTGCCACTTTCTGCCCTCCCCTTCCTGCACCTCTCCCTCTGCCACCTTCTGCCCTCCCACTTCGTGCCCTCCACGCTTCCTTCTGCCGCTCCACCTTCTGCCCACTTCTGCCTCTGCCTATTGCCTTCTTGCCTCCACTTCTGCCCTCTCACCTTCAATTCTGCCCTGCACCTTCTGCCCTTCTGCCCTCCACGTCTCGCCTTCTGCCCTCACACCGTTCTTGCCCTCCACCTTCTGCTCACCTCTGCCTTCATGTCATCTCCACACTTCTTGCCCGCTGTTCTGTTAGGTTAGAGTGTGTTAGTTGTGCGGTCTGTTTTGTGGGTTTGTCCTGTCGGTTGTTGGGGACGTGTCGTGACTTGGCTCTCTGACACCACATGTCGTCTCTCCAGCTCTGTGGAATTTATCCCTCTCAATGATGGAGAAGGCAATGCAGTATGTGGGACCTGAGGTGTGGGTTCAGTGCTGCGAGGGGGGGGGGCTATCCATGGTCTGCAGGACAGTTTAAGACGATCAGACTGAGACTTAGGGTGGGGATACTATCCATGTCTGCCAGACAAGTATGGAGGGAGTTCGTCACAGAGAGAGAATTTTTCTGCTGTTGCTCTCCGGCTGTTGATCACATCAAGAGTCTTGCTGAGAGTGGCATGAGGATGTCGCTGCACCGTTACAGTGTCCCAGACTTGTAGAGGGTAAAGAGGTGTGTTTCAAGTATCTCAATGTATGTGCTGAGTTTCCACCCTGGGCCAAGTAGTCGCTCGTCTCAATTGACATAAGAGGTAGTGGTGACTCTTATAGCTGACCATGTGCCATGCGCAGCGGATCGTCTGTGTGGAAAATTAAGTTGCGCTTTCCATTCCACCTCTTTGTAGGGAGTCAGCAAATAAGGTTGTCTCATGGATATGGTCCTTGAGGAGCTTTATTCTTCTCACGTTTGTTTTAAGCTCAAGTGTTTTCACACCTTAAAGGTGCTTATGAATCAGTCGTGTTTCTTTCTTAGCAGCTTGGTGCTTTTAGGCTGTATTAATTAAGCTCTATATAACAAAATTCCTTATGATGTGTCCTTTGCATTTTTTTAAAGTAGGGTTGAATGAAACTTTACTCAGTGTTTGTTTTGCGGATGGTAATACCAGGTCTCACAGTGTTTCTTCTGCTGTGTTCTTGAGTTTTTAGAAGTTGTTTTTCTTGGTCTCTCAGTCCATTTCAGGTCATGTTGACTCTAAAAAGCAACGGTTTAAGGTATGGAATTGTGATTTGATTGAAGGGTTTGTGCTGTTAACAAAGATGGTTAGATAATCGCTGGTACAAGTCTTGAGAAAAAAAGATTATAGTTTACTATTTTATCCAGCGGCCCCCACTCTCTCTCCTCGCTTCTCCGCCTCTCTCTCTCTCCACTCTTCCTCTCTCTCCTGCTGCCTCCATCTCATTTCTCTTCACCTCGCTCTGTCTTCAGCCCCCTCCCCATCCTCGCCTCTCCTCTCTCTTCCTCTCTTCCTCTTTCCTCTCTCTCCCCTCTCGGCTCTCTCCCTCGTCTCCTGTCCCTCTCCCTCTCTCCATCTCTCCCTCTTCTCGTCATCCCTCTCCTCTCTCCTCTTACCTCATCTCCTTCTCTCACTCCTCCTCTCTCTCCCTCTCTCCTTTCTCCTTGACTCTCTCTCTCCTCCGCATCCTCTCTCCACCTCTCTCGCTCTCTCTCCCGTCTCTGCTCTCTCCCCTCTCTCCTCTCTCTGTCTCATGCCCGCTGCTCTCCTCCTCTTCCGTCCTCTCATTCTCTTTTCACCTCTCTCTGTCTCTACCCCTTTTCTCACAACACCTCTCTCTCTCTCTGCTCCTCTCTCATTCTCTTTTTCACCTCTCGTGTGGTCGCTCAGCGAACCTCTGCCTCTCTCTCGTCATCTCACTCTCTCGTTTTAGTCCTCCACACACTTGACAGGCAAGAAAAAAGTCTGTCTTAACACACGAAATATTCTTAAAGAATTAGACAGTGGACTTAGTACGGGGCAGAATAGAGACACTAAGAAGAGCTGAGGAGAAAGACATTTCGAGACTCTCTGGTTGTAAAAAATGGAGAGAAGAACAAATGTATTTGTAGCGTGTGTGTGAATGACATGTAGTGGGTTGATGGTGTGCGTGTGTGGTGGGTTGGTGTGTGTGTGGTGTGTGTGTGTGTGTTGGTGTGTGTGTGTGTGTGTGGTGTGTGTGTGTGTGTGTGTGTTGGTGTGTGTGTGTGTGTGGTGTGTGTGTGTGTGTGTTGTGTGTGTGTGAAGGGTGAGCACAGTAGAAGATAATGGCTGAAGTGGGAAGAGAGAAGCTTGCTGGTGAGAAAATGTGTCATATTCAGAGTTATTCACCTTTGCAGCTTCATCAGCCTCGTCTGTTGTGTGATGGTTTCGATTGTTGTGGTTCTGTGTGTGTAGTGTGGTAGTTGTGTATGTGGTGTGTTGTGTGTGTGTTCTTTGTGTTGTGTGTGTGTTCTGTGTGTGTTCTTGTGTGTTGTGTCTGGGTTGTTTCAGTTGTGAGTGGTGTGTTCTGTGTGTAGACTTTTCGTGTCTGTGTGTGTTGTGTGTTTCTTGTGTTGGTGGTTTGTTGTGTTGGTTTCATTGGTATGTGTGATCTCTTTCTCTTTT
>NW_019948145.1:0-8985 GCF_002910315.2 Salvelinus sp. IW2-2015
TGGAGACTGACTCAGACTAGGATGTGTTACGGTATGGAGACTGACTCAGCGTAAGGATGTTTAACGGTATGGAGACTGACTCGATTACGCTATGGAGCTGACTACTAGTCGTACGGGCTGATACGCAGGGTTTCGTATGAACGTAGCATACACTGTTCTGGGATGCTCGTAGGATGTGTTACTGGTATGGAGACTGACTCAGCTAGATGTGTTAGTATGGGATGACTCGCAGGATGTACGTTGAGTACTCAGATAGCAGATGTGTTATGGTATGGAGACTGACTCAGCTAGGATGTATGTGGTATGACTCACGTAGAGGGTTTATGGTTAGACTGACTCAGCTAGGATGTGTTAACGGTATGCGAGACTGACTCAGCTAGGATGTGTTACGGTTATGGAGACTGACTCAGTAGGATGTGCTGTCTGGTATGGAGACTGACTCAGCTAGGATGTGTTATGGTATGGCAGACTGACTCACTAGGATGTGCTCTAATGGTATGGGAAACTGACTCAGCTAGGATGTTGTACGGTTAGACTGACTCGTGATAGTTGCTGTCTCTCTCTCCGTTAGTGCAGGATGATGACTAGGCTATCCTTTCCCAATCCTTCTGCTGAAATAAAACTCCCATCTTATTCGCCGCCTCCTCTGAGACTTGAATTTAAACGAGATGTAAACAATTTCTATGTTAAAATGGTGTTGCTGATATGACCGGCATTAAAATGCATATACCCTGGTCAATTAATATAACATTATGATTCTCAATGAGTGTCAAATCTTCCAGCATCTGTCTGTCTGTCTGTCGTCTTCTGTCATGTGTCTGTCTGTCTGTCTGTCTGTCTGTTCTGTCTGGTCTGTCTGTCCGTCTGTCTGTCTGTCTGTCTGCGTACTGTCTGTCTGTCTGTCTGTCTTGTCTGTCTGTCTGTCTCTGTCTGTCTGTTATCATGTTATGCGTAAGCTACACGTGTCAGACATTATGTGGCTGGACTGCGAAAATGAAGTAAAATTGACATTCAGAAAAGACTACACACCACAAGGGCAGAAAACGGGCAGACAGACAGGGCAGACAACAGGAGGCCAGACAAACAGGACAGACAACAGGCAGACAACAGGGCAGACAACAGGCAGACAACAGGCAGACATACAGGGCAGACAAACAGAAAATAAAAAAGGGCCAAAATAGCAATTCATCCAATATATAATATAACTAAAATTAAAATTAAAAAATAATACATAATGACAATAGAGAGCTAACTACATTATAGACTACAACTCCACACACTAACCATGGCTGGGCCTCCCTGAAGAGCTAGGACTACATTACAGCATTACTACCACCACTGTCCAGACTCATCAACCCTGACCAGACTCATCATCCCTGTCCAGACTCATCAACCCTGACCAGATCTCATCATCCCTGACCAGACTCATCATCCCTGACCAGACTCATTCAACCCTGACCAGACTCATTCATCCCTGACCAGACTCATCATCCCTGACCAGAACTCATCATTCTCTGACCAGACTCATCATCCCTGAACCAGACTCATCATTCCCTGACCAGACTCATCATCCCTGAACCAGACTCAATCATCCCTGACCAGACTCATCATCCCTGACCAGGACTCATCATCCCTGACCAGACTCATCATCTCTGAACCAGACTCATCATCCCCTGACCAGACTCATCATCCCTGACCGTAGACTCATCATCCCTCGTCCAGACTTCATTTATCTCAGACTATTGCATGCTAATGTTATTCATGTTTGGTTGAAAATTAAATATTAGCTCAGACATTCTGATTTACTCTCGATACAATCGTATTCAGATACTGCCTACAGAGAGCAGAGTCCACTCCATTACAGGTACAAATAGGGAAAACATAATGGACCACAGCCTTTTGACTGTGGCTGTAGAGAGAGGTGGACAGGGGGATGGAAGCAGAAGAGAACTGTAGGACCAGTGGATAGAGGGAAGGGAGAGGAGAGGAGACAGCGAGAGGAGGGGAATGGGGCGAGGTTAGGGTGCACGGAGGAGGTGGAGAGGGACAGGCAGGAAGGGAATGAGGGACGAGGGTAGGTGACGAGGAGGGAGCAGGAGACAGGCGAGAGGAGGGAATGAGGACAGAGTTAGGGTGAACGGGAGGAGGTGGAGAGGAGACAGCGAGAGGAGGGGAATGAGGGCGAGGGTAGGGTGACGGGAGGGAGGTGGAGAGGAGACAGGCGAGAGGAGGGGAATGGCAGTAGGGGCTTGATCACCTGACAAGAGGAAAACAGCCGTGACGGGACCTACAGGGCACTGAGTCCGAAGTCACCCAGGAGTTACGGAGAGTCTAAGAATGTCCGAACATAGTGACCGTCCGGTTAACTCCTCGAACTTTAGACGGGAGGGAGGCGCTGGACGGAGCGAGGCTACCGGCGGGAGGCCAGGGGAATGGGGCGAGGGGTAGACAACAGGTGCGGGAGGGAGGGAGACGAGAGAAAGGCGAGGAGGGGAGCGAAAATGGGGGCGCCTGCACCACGACCCCCCCCCCCCCGCCCCTGTAGGTGACGGGAGGGAGGTGGAGAGGAGAATAAAAGGCGAGGCGAAAGAAGGAAGAGGAGAGGAGGTGGCGGTGAAAGATGATAAAGGTTTTACCAATGAAGTATGTCAGGAGAGAGGAGAGGAGCAGGAGAGGAGAGGAGAGAGAGAGAGAGAGGAGAGGAGAGAGAAAGAGAAGATGATAAGGAGGAGAGGAGAGGAAAGAAGAGGAGAGGAAGGATAAGAGGGAGTGGTGAAGAGAGAGAGAGAGAGGAGAGTGAGAGGAGGAGGAGGGAGAGGAGAGGAGAGAGAGAAGGAGAGGAGAGGAGAGGAGAGGAGAGGAGAGGATGAGGGAGAGAGGAGAAGTAGGAGTGTGAAGATGAGGAGCAGGAGGAGGAGAGAGGAGGTGAGAGAGAGGAAGAGAGGAGAAGGAGAGGAGACGGAGAGGAAGGAGAGAGAGAAGGAGAGGAGAGGAGACGGAAGGTGAAGGAGAGAGACGAAAGAGAGGAGAAGAGGATAAGAGGAGTAGAAGAGGATATGAGGAGAGGATATGAGAGGATAAAGAGGAAGTAGGCTACGGAAGAGGAGAGAAGAGGAGCTATGAGGAGAGGATGATGGAGGAGAGGACGAGGGAGGAGCGGAGAGGAGAGGTGAGGAGGGAGAGAAGAAGGGAGAAGAGGATAAGAGGAGAGAAGAGATATGAGGAGAGGAATTGAGGAGAAAACGAGAGGAGTATATGAGGAGAGATATGACGGAGAGGAGAGAAAGAGTGAGAGAAGAGGAGAAAAGGGAGGAAATATGTGAAGTAGGTGACATCCACCAATGAAAGTAGGCAAGCAGGAACACCACACCAGGGTGACGGAGGTGAGGATGGCGCTGAGAGCCACACATTTCCAGCTGCAGTGCTTGTAGGGCTTCTTCAGGCTGAACGCCGGTCTGGAGAAGGTGTTTCTGGGTAACGGTCGAGGTGGCGGGGAGTAGACCGTGCTGGAGGTCAAAGGGTAACCCGGTGACGTCGTACAATACATTGGAGACGTCCCCCCTGGCTTAAACAGGAAGTGCCTACAGAAAGGAGACAGTCTCTCAGAGTCGCTGTCCTTCCTACCTGTTCCAGAGGATTCAATCCTAACTTTAGATCTGTGTGTGTAACTCTGACATCACCGTCTCAAATGGCACCACATTGCCTCTATAGAGCAGTTCTTTAGACCAGGGCACATTGATGTCACTGGGACATTTTGCACTAAAACCATGAGTTATACACACAGACGTGAAGATAGGATTCATCCCAGGGAAGGCATTTTATACCATCCTTACATAACATTATAGAGACAGAATTATCAAACAGGGAAGTGAAGTGCAAGCCCCTTTTTTTACTGGTGTTMCCATAGCCACTCGGCGGGCTAGGTTACCAAGAACACTCCGAACAGAGCGGGGCGGGGTTTTCGTCCAATCGAAAACTGGGGATCAATATAAAATCWAATTTACAGCACGAGTGACCGCAGCAGACCTCGTGTTAATTCATGACTCTGTGGTAATTCACTCTGCACATGTCAGAGGATCAATCCACAGGCTAGCAGACTATCTGTGTCCCAAATTATACCATATGCCCATATGTAGTGCACTACTTTAGACCAGGGGCAATAGAGCTCTGGTCAGAAGTAGTGGAACTACAAAGGGAATAAGGGGATGTCATTTGGAACGGAGACTGCTGTATAAATYTACAGTCTGCTGAGGCTGAGGATAACGCATTGCATAGGAGGGTGAGCAGCCGGGCCTGTGTATTAGTCCTGTGCARGGCTGCTTCCTGGTACGTTGCACGGTACGTACTCTACACCCAGAGGCCTTACGACGGGTCCATCACAGAGGCAGTTTGTCTGACATGTTTASGGGACGTTTCCAGAGAGATGGTGACATGCATGTAAATGGATGGGCAGCATGTAGGGTATGAAGTCACTGGAACCATGTTTTATGGAAAACTACGTCTGTAGGAATACCCAAAATGGCGGCCGTTTGCCGTTTGCTAAAGGGGGTAGAAAGCAACCCGATCACATCGCGTGAAGTCTATTCCTCAGAAAACGGACTTTGTCAAACGTATCGTGGTATTACCAATTTGTCAGTCGCGTTAATATCATCCACAATCACACGCAACGTCAGTGTCTGAGACCAAATTGAGTTAGGCGTTAAACGAGTAGCAGCGGCTCTACATTCAAGGKGGTTGACGACGACGTCYCAACGTACAAAYTGTCGCGTGRCCGAAGCCGATCAAGATCCTACTGRAATCGTCACGGTGAGCAGCCAGACGGAGCACGAGATAGTGAGCGTCATGCAACATACCCGTCGTTGTACGGGGCGGCCTCCCCGCGTGTGGTACCCAGAATGTCCATCTCTATAGGGCAGTCCTGTAAAGTCTCTAGGAATGCCTGCTTTGCTATGTTTCTACACACCGACAGGACATGGAGACATGGAGGTGAAGCAGACATGAGTGAGACATGAACAAACATGCGTTCCATACTGAAATACAGATGCAAGACAACAAGAATGTGATCACCAAACAACAACAACCAACAACAACAACAGGAGGTATCCAGATGGACACAAAGACAAATAAATCCAATCAAAAAACCCTTGATGGAACTATTCTAGTGTAGGCGTCTAGAGAACGTCTAGAAACATCTAGAGAACGTCTAGAGAACATCTAGAGAACGTCTAGAGTAGAGTAAGTCTAGAGAATGTCTAGAGAGTGTCTAGAGAACGTCTAGAGAACATCTAGAGAACGTCTAGAGAATCGATCTAGAGAATGTCTAGAGAACATCTAGAGAACGTCTAGTCTAGAGAATGTCTAGAGAATCAGATCTAGAGAACGTCTAGAGAACGTCTAGAAGAACGTCTATGAGAACATCTAGAGAACGTCTGAGAGAGAATGTCTAGAGAGTTGTCTAGAGAATGTCTAGAGAGTGTCAGAGAACGTCTAGAGAGTGTCTAGAGAACGTCTAGAGAACGTCTAAAGAACATCTAGAGAGTGTCTACGAGAGAGATGACATCTAGAGAACGTGCTAGAGAACGTCTAGAGAACGATCTAGAGAACGTCTAGAGCGTCTAGAGAGTGTCTAGAGAACGTCTAGAGAACGTCTAGAGACATCTAGAGAACGTCTAGAGAACGTCTAGAGAAGACGTCTCTAGAGAACGTCTAGAAGAACATCTAGAGAATGTCTAGAGAGTGTCTAGAGAACCATCTAGAGAAAACGTCTAGAGGAACGTTCTCTTCCCTCCGACTCCCCCTAGGGAATCTTCATACCTGGTATTGTACGAGCCCTGCCCTTCTCTGCACGCGTCCTGTTCTTCTCTGATAAACATTAGAATATTCTGGCTCCTTCACGGTCGAGGAGGTGAGAAGAAAAACAATGCAGGACTTAGTTTCAGATGAAAAACCCACTTTTACTGTAATACTGCTAATAATATCCAACATACTGTAACACTTCATCCACTTATAATGCTGTATCTGTACATTTCATTCATAATACTGTGTTATAGATGACACCTTCCGTGCTGACATAAAGGAGAATTGGCAAGCTCAACAAATATGTGTTTTCTATTCAGAGTCACGTAACACGTCCTGAAATAATGTGATTGGTTGGCTCCCTGCACTATAAGAGGAACAGAGAATCACGGTCCATAAGGGAAACAGTAGAGTAACAATGCAGATGGATGAAATGACCCATCCACATGCAACGTCACGGTGCAAAGGGGCAGCTGAGACCGGAGCTGAGACCGGAGCTGAGACCGGAGCTGAGACCGGAGCTGAGACGGAGCTGAGACCGGTGCTTGAGACCGGTGCTGAGACCGGTGCTGAGACCGGGGTTTGAGACCGGAGCTGAGACCGGGGTTGAGACCGGAGCTGAGGACCAGGGGTTGAGACCGTGAGCTGAGACCGGAGCTGAGACCGGAGCTGAGACCGGTGCATGAGACCGGGACTGAGACCGGAGTGAGACCGTGTCTGAGACCGGAGCTGAGACCGGAGCTGAGACTGGACAGTGAGACTGGAGCTGAGACCGAGCTGAGACCGGACTGGAACCGGGAGCTGAGACTCGGGCTGAGACTGGACCTGAGACTGGGCGAGGAACTGGGGCTATTACGGACCTGAGAAGACTGACCTGAGACTGGGCTGAGACTGGGGCTGAGACTGGGGCTGAGACTGGGGCTGCAGACCGAGCTGAGGACCGGAGCTTGAGACTGGACCTGAGACTGGACCTGAGACTGGGCTGGACTGGGGGCTGAGACTGGGACTGAGACTGGGCTTGAGCTGGACCTGAGACTGGGGCTGAGACCTGGGCTGAGACTGGGGCTTGAGACTGGGGCTGAGACTGAGGCTGAGAGTGGCTGGAGGCGCTGAGACTGAGGCTGAGACTGGGAGCTGAGACTGGGGGCTGAGACGGGCTGAGACTGCCATTGAGACTGGATAGATACCTGAGACTGGGCTGAGACTGGGGGCTGAGATGGGGCTGAGACTGGGCTTGGACTGGGGCTGGAGACTGAACCTGAGATGGGGCTTGAGACTGGGGCTGAGACTGGGGCTCGAGACTGGGGCTGAGACTGGGGCTCGAGAACTGGGGCTGAGGACTGGACCTGAGACTGGACTGGACTGGACCTGAGACTGGCGGAGGAGCTGGGGCTGAAACTGGGCTTGAGACGAGCTGAGACTGGAGCTGAGACTGAGACTGGGGCTGAGACTGGGGCGGAGGACTGAGGACTGGGTGGGATGAGACTGAGACTGGAGCTGAGACTGACCTGAACTGGGGCTGAGACTGAGACTGGGGCTGAGACTTGGGGCTGAGACTGAGGGCTGAGGATGGGGCTGAGACTGGGGCTGAACTGGACTTGAGACTGGAGCTGAGACTGGGCTGAGACTGGAGCTGGAGGACTGGAGCTGAGACTGGAGCTGAGACTGGAGCTGAGACTGAGGACTGGAGCCTGGAGACTGACTGGGCTGAGACTAGACTGGGGCTTGAGACTGCAGCTGAGACTGGGGCTGAGACTGGGCTGAGATGAGACTGGACTGAGATTGGAGCTTGAGACTGGAGCTGAGGACTGGGGCTGAGACGGTGGGCTGAGACGAGGATGCGAGCTGAGACTGGAGCTGAGACTGAGACATGAGGCTGAGACTGGAGCTGGACCTGGAGCTGAGACTAGAGACTGAGACTGAACTGACTGGGCTGAACTGAGGACTGGAGCTGAGACTGGAGCTGAGACTTGGAGCTTGAGACTGGGGCTGAGGGACTGGGGCTGAGACTTGAGACTGAGGCAAGTGAAACGTAGTTGTTGTGTTGTGGGCCCATGGGCATGGTGCTCCAGCCCGCTAGCGAAGGTCTGTTGGTTGCCTTGGGATCCAGGCCGCTAGCGAGCGTCTGTTGTTGTTCTCACAAACCCTAACACTCAGGGGACAGTTTTTTACACCCCCCAATTTTTTTAGAGGGCAGAGGGAATAGAAGAGAGAGAAGAGGAGAGAAAGAGAGAGAGAGAAGAGAAGAGAGAGAGAGAGAGAGAATGGAGTAGAGGAGAGATGGGGATGAGAGCAGCGACGGAGAGAGGACAATGGAGGAGAAAGACAAGAGACGAGAGAGGGAGGAAGAGAGAGGGAGAGAGGAAGGAGGAGAGAGGAAAGAGAGAGGAGAAGGAGAGGAGAGGAGAGAGAGGAGAGAGGAGAGAGAGAGAGAGAGAGAGGAGAGAGAGAGACGAGAAGAGAGAGAGAAAGAGTTAGATGGAACAATCCTCTCGGAATGCTCTTCTACCCGAACTACTAGATGGAGAGAGGAAGCGGATGGAGATGACCTCCTGCAGGCCAGGCCGAGTTCCAGGGCACACGAGGCCATCGGATTGCAGAAGATGGCAAGGCAGACACATCCATCAGGCCCGTGCGAGGGCAAAACGCAGCACAGGAAGTTGAGAACGTGAGAAATGTAAACCCAAGTTATGTGTTTGTCCCCACAATTGAGGCCTCACAGAATTGAACATTGCTAAGTTAAGGATTGCACAGCACTCGATGTACACTGTAAGAATACAAGTGAGCGCAATACGAGCCAAACAATTGCCTAAATTGGAACACCGGATTGTCTGTGAGCGAGCGAGAGCGTAGAGAGGGAACGAACGTTGAATAAACAGAAGCTGACTACAGTGCTCGAAGAACTTCGGTAGCTATTCCAGGGAGAACGGCTCCATGCTTTCTAGCTCGCATGGCTAGTTAGAGAGGAAGTGTTAGACACACGCCAGCGTTATGAATAAAAAGAAAAATAGGACCATTGGAAACGAAAAGTGAAGGAGAGAGAGAGCGCAGGAAGAGAGAGGTAAACAGAGAGATTTGTGAACAGGAGAGGGAGGGAGAGAGGGAGGGGAGGAGATGCAAGAGGCAGGAGCATCCTGGACACATAGATGGACAGACGTTGTATTGGGGCCCCTGAGAGCCTGACTTGGT
>NW_019948145.1:9193-15478 GCF_002910315.2 Salvelinus sp. IW2-2015
CTGCTCTGTTTTGCTGGCTACGGCTATGAGGAGAAAGACAGAACTAAACAGGTGGGTTGTGCATATCTGTGTTTTGCGGGCTACGCTGAGGAGAAAGACAACGGACAGTGGTTGTGATGCTGTGAGGGTGTAGTTTCTTGTATGAGGAATTGACTAGGAGCCATTAAGCGGTGCAGGAAAAGTGTTGTTTCCTTCCTGCTACATCAAGACATCTCTTCCTCCAACAAGAAACACTTAAATGAGCCAATCTACCATGTTCAAACATTCAACATGCCGATTCCACATCACAACTAAAAAATTTCTAGAAATGAATGTAGCAATCACAGATTGTCCCTTTACCGTGTGATACTTTCCCCCGAATTACAACACACAGCACTTCCTCCACGAACACCTTGAGGTCTCCCTCGTATAAAAACCCAAAAATCCAAAAATGAAAATAGTCAAGACCAAAGACAAGCAGATGCAAGCAGCACAGGATGCAAAAGGTCGAGTCATTGTCAAATGAGTCTATGAGTGCCTAGGAGGCATGAACTGTAGTGATTTACCATATACGCATCTAAGGCCAGCTGCCAACAGTAAAAAATATGCTTATAATTGATAAAAAAATATCAATGAAAAACAGTTTTAATTTTTTTTCCCCTTTCCAACAATTCTACCCCAAAAACCTAAAGTCTCTCACTCCTAATCCTATCTCTCCCATCATCATCTCCCCTCTACTTTATTCTCTCTACACACCCTCTCTTCCCCACTCCCTACCTCACTCTCTCCCCATCTCTCTCATATTCCTCCCTCACCTCTCTCTCCCCTCCTCCTGCCCTCCACTCCTCTCTCCCCCCTACCCATCTTCCCCAGCTCTCTCCTTACCCCCTCCTCTCTCTCCACCACCTACCCTCTAACTCTCCCTACCCCACACCCTCACTCCTACCTCCTCACTAAAGCCTCTCTCATTTATCCCTCCCCTCCCACCTCTCATCCTGCTCTCTCTCTCCTAGCTCTCTATCCCTTCCACCCTACCCTATCTCACCTCCTCACTGCTCTCTCCACCCACCCCTCACCACCCCTCAATCCCTGTCTCTCATAATTTTCAGTTCCATTACATCGGTAGTGATGGTCTTGCAGGCTCCAGCAGAAAGCCCAGCGGAGGTGAATAGCTGTGTCCACTAGAGATCCAACCAGGAACCAAGGGCCACCGCAAAGAGCAGGATCTGACCCTCTTCATACTTGACCCTCCCATTGCTTCAGCCATACAAGAGCCTCCTGGAAGACTGCAGCAGAGTAGCCAATTGAGTAAACACACTAAACCACCTTGTTAGTAGAGGCAAAGCTGATACGAGAGAAATGTGTAGGAAAAGAGAAAAAGGTGTGTGGTTTAACTGAATAAATACGAAATGACAGGGAATACTGACCACAGGGAACACATGGACATACTGACCACTAGTTAAGAACTTTCGATGACATGCTGACCACTAGGGATGACATTTACTGACCACGTAGGCGAGGACAGGACATGCGTAACCACTAGGGAGACACTAGGGAATTATCTGTACCACTAGGGAGACACATGGACTAACTGACCCAAACTAGGGAGACACCGGACATACTGGAACCACTAGAGGAAGACACGAGACATACTGACCACTAGTAGACATGGACATATTGTAACCACATAGGGAGACACTAGTGACATAACTGACCACTAGGGTATGATCATGTACATCTGACCTTTAGGGAACTACAGGGACATACTGCGACCAGCTAGGGAGAACGGACATACTGACCACTAGGGAGACACAGGACATACTGTCCACTAGGAGAACGAGGGATCATATCTACCACTAGATGAGCATGGGACAGAAACGTGACCAGCTATGGATGCGACAGTGAACATAACGAAACACTAGGGAAACAACAATAAGCGGGACACTACTGAGATACCCTATAAGCGAGATCACGGGACATAACTACCTACTTGAGACAACAAGGGATTCATACTGACGACTAGGGGAGGCACCAGGGACATACTGTTAACCTACATAGGAGAACACATTACATTACGTACCACAGAGAATGGCACAGGGACATACTGGCCACTAGGGGAAGACACAGACCATTACTGACCACAGGATGCGACAGACAGACTTTGCCACTAGGAAGGACAGGACATACTGACCCACTAGGAGAGACAAGGGACATACTGACCCGACTAGGGGAGACACAGGAATACTGACATAGAGAGAACAGGACATACTGAACCACTAGGAGACACAGTATTCCCCATACCCTGACCACTAGGAGGCACGAAGACCATACTGACCACAGGAGAGCACAGGACATACTGACCACTAGGAGACACAGAGACTACTTGACCACTTGCAGGAGGCACCCCAGGGACGATACGCCCAACACCCACCCAGCGAGAGACACGAGGGACATACACCACTGGAGACACAGATACTGAACCCCACTTAGGGTAAGTAGACAAGGACAATACCGACCACTAGGGTTATCGGACATGGACATCACTGAGCATAGGAACACCGAGGGCATGATCTGACCACTAGGAGAACCACTGGACATATCCTGACCACATAAGGAGACACTCAAGTGCACATATGTTACTAAGGGAACACTATGGGCACATACTGACCTACTGGGAAGACCATGGTACCATACGACCCACTTAGGTATGGACTAATAGACCCCTGTCAGGCATGAACTAAGGGGATAAACCACTCTACTGACCACTAGGAGACAACGTCAGGAACATGCGGACACCTAGGGAGACACAGACCATACTGACACTAAGAGACACGAGGGCCAGTGTACTGCCCATCCCACGGGAGAACACAGAACATAATGAAACCACTAAAGACGCACATCGTTACTGGCACCAACACGGGAGACACGGACCAATGATCTGTAAGCTCACTATACGGGTAATTGGACAGTTCTCATTACATGAATACTCCAACTGTTACAGTGGGTATCAAGGAATTGACACGAACGACTAAGGTGTAGACCTGACGAGATACATACTTGAATCCCCAACACCGTTTCAGTCCACTATGCCCACACCGACATTACCTACTCACTCTAGGGAGACACGGACCATCCACTGCGAAACCCTACTAAGGGATTACAATAGGACATACTCATGCCCATCACAAGATACGAACGCCATCTCACTCGAGTGCCACACACACTAGGAGACCAGGGAGGCATGAAGCTGTACCACAGGGGACCATACTAGGCATACTCGACTCTCACTAGGAGTAGACACAAGGAACCATGCAGACCCACTATTACGCAGTACACACGATACCATACTACCACTCAGTAGGGAACGCACAACTGACACTAGGGAGACACCAGGACATAATGACCACTAGGAGACACAGGACATACTGTACCAACTATGAGTTCATGGACCAGTGACATACTGTACCACAAGGAAGAGAAACACATACGGCGAACATACTGACCACTATGCAGACACAGGGAATACTGACACTAGATGACATACTGACCCACTAGGGAGACACAGCGGACATAACGTGACCACTAGGGGATGACGGACATTACTGACCAGCTAGAGACCAGGGACATGACTGCCACTAGGGGATGGCAGCGACAATACTCGACCACAGGGAGATGTACCTGGACTCATGGAACCACTAGGTAGACACAAGGGCACCCATACTGACCACTAGGCACGACATGACATTACTGACCACTGTAGGCAATTAGGGACATCACTGAACACAGGATGACAGGACATACTACCTATACGTGAGACAGGACATATCGACACATAGGTGCAGACTACAGGAGACATACAGACGAGCTTAGGTGGTGACATTATGACATCCTGCACATTAAGAGCAGACCAACAGGAAACGTACCCACTGAGAAGATCGGAGCTCTCATACTGAACCACTAGTGGAGGCACCGGAGAGCCCATACTGACCACTAGGAGGACACAGTACATACCTACCACCGAGGAGTACACGCGGGACATAGAATGACCCACTGAGCGGAGACACCATAAGGCGAACTAATACCCTGTCCATCTGAGGGAGACACACGCAACATACTGCACCACAGGAGAGACTCATGGGCACATAACTGACTCAACTCATGGTGACAACATTGACACGATTACACCACTAGGGAGACCACCTTATTGGAAGAGACAGTGATCTTCTTTCATCTCAGGGATCACAAGAGCACGATAGCAAACCATACATGATCACTACGGAGACACCAGGACATACTGACGCCACTAGGGAGACACAGGGACAGACTACCACTAGAACCCAGGACTAGTGAGCCACTAGGGCATGAGGACATGACATACTGACCATCTACACAGGGACGAACCTACAGGACATACTGACACTAGGGACGACACAGGACTACTGACCACTAGAGGAGACGAGCAGGAGACATTACTGGAATGTCCCACTAGGTGGGACTATCTAGCGATCATACTGACCAACTAGTGGGAGGACTATCAGTGAGCGTATTTTGGATCCAGTTGGGACATTACTGACCACTAAGAGGAAGCACAGTGGCAAATATGTACCCACTAGGCGAACGCCAAGGAGGTAGCATAACTACCACTAGGAGACATCAAACACGATCCTACTTGCAGTCACAATATACGTGTGTAACAATCTAAAGGATCAATACTGACCACATAAGCACGAGACAGCAGAAGGACAATAACTGGGGACCACAGTAGATAAGAAGAGAAAACTACATGACGAACCCCATACCTCGATACTCACCTAGGGAGACACAGGGATCCATCTAACTGTATGCCCACTAGAGCGAGTCGACATACTGACCACTAAGCACAACCACACGAAGGGAGCATATACTGACCTGTAGGGAGAAGAACATATACATCATCAAACGCGCCAACATAGAGAAAGAACAACCATCACCTAGACCATAACTATCTATAGCGGAAGACATACTGAACCAACCTAGAGAATCATGTCTACTGACCACTGGAAGACATTACTGACCCACTAAGGTGGGAACATACTGACCACTGGCGGCGAAGAACAACTCAGTCACTCAACAAACACTAGGGAGCCACTAGGGAGACATACTGACCACTAGGGAGACAGGTGGAAAGGGGAAAAATCATCACATTTTTCTGGCCCAAAGGTCATCAAATAAGATCCCAGATCAAAGTGTATTGGTCACATACACATATTTGCAGATGTTATCGCAGGTGCAGAGAAATGCTTGTGTTTCTAGCTGTATATTTCCTTTAAGTCCCCAGCTACAATACATGCTGTCTCAGGATATAAGGTGTAGGGTATAGGGTATAGGGTATAAGGTATAGGGTATAGGGTATAGGGTGTAGGGTATAAGGTGTAGGGTATAGGGTATAGGGTATAGAGTATAGGGTATAAGGTGTAGGGTATAGGGTGTAGGGTATACAGTATAGGGTATAAGGTATAGGGTATAGGGTATAGGGTATAGAGTATAAGGTGTAGGGTATAAGGTATAGGGTGTAGGGTATAAGGTATAGAGTATAGGGTATAAGGTGTAGGGTATAGGGTGTAGGGTATACAGTATAGGGTATACGGTGTAGGGTATAGGGTATAGGGTATAGGGTGCTTACCTCCCAGTAGTAACAGTACACCAGTCATCAGCAGTAGTAGGTAAGCTCTGGCCAGCAGGCCGATGAACCCCATCAGTCCCCCAACAACCATGATGATCATGCTGAGAGGAAGCATCACCATGAATGTCCCGTGCATACCTGAGAGAGGGGGAGGGGAGGGAGAAGGAAGCATCACCATGAATGTCCCGTGCATACCTGAGAGAGGGGGATATATAACCATGCTGTAATGCACTAGAGACAGAGACAAGCGTTTCCCGGACCCTCCATAACAAAGCCATCACCTACAGAGAGATGAACCTGGAGAAGAGTCCTCTAAGCAAGCTGGTCCTGTGGCTCTGTTCACAAACACAAACCACAGAGCCCCAGGACAGCAACACAATTAGACCCAACCAAATCATGAGGAAACAAAAAGATAATTACTTGACACATTGGAAAGAATTTACCAAAAAACTGAGCAAACTAGAATGCTATTTGGTCCCTAAAGAGAGAATACACCGTGACAGAATACCTGACCACTGTGACTGACCGAAACTTATGGAAAGCTTTTGACTATGTACAGACTCAGTGAGCCTTGATATTGAGATAGGCCGCCGTAGGCAGACCTGGCTCTCAAGAGAAGACAGGCTATGTGCATACTGCCCACA
>NW_019948145.1:22169-26610 GCF_002910315.2 Salvelinus sp. IW2-2015
GAAACAGCTCACTTCTAACCTCTCTGCCAATTGTATGACCATTTAGAGAGACATTTTTTCCCTTAGATTACACAGATCCACAAAGAATCGAAAACAAACTCGATTTTGATAAACTCCCCATATGCTATTGGGGTGAAATACCACAGTGTGCCGGGAGTTGCGACACGAAAGTCAGAAATAGCGATATAATAAATGCCTTACCTTTGAAAATCTTCTTCTGTTGACACTCCAAAAGGTCCCAGTTACAGTTACAAATGGTATTAATGTTCGATAATGTCCTTCTTTATATCCATAAAAACTCAGTTTAGCTGGCSCGCTTCAGTCAATAATCCACTCGGTTTCCCTCCTTCAAAATGCATACAAAATGAATCCCAAACGTTACCAATAAACTTATCCAAACAAGTCAAACAACGTTTTTTAAAAACCTTTGGTACCCTAATACGCTAATAAACAATAAAATTTAAGACGGAGAATCGTTATTGTCTTTACCGGAGATAAACAAAAAGAACACGCTATCTCGGCCATGCGCTTGGAAACACTACAGTCAAAATGGGAGCCACTTASAAMAMCTACAACTTCTCCCTCATTWTTTTTTTAAACCAGCCTGAAAGTCTTTCKAAAGACTGTTGACATCTAGTGGAAGCCCTAGGAACTGCAATCTGGGAGGGTTTCGTCTTATAATAAAAATKCCAGCCATTGAAATCAGTGGTAGGCTGAATTTTTTKGGGGGGGTGATGGTTTGTCCTYGGGTTTTTGCCTGTCATTTCAGTTCTGTTATACTCACAGACATTATTTTAACAGTTTTAGAAACTTTAGAGTGTTTTCCATCCATATCTACCAATTATATGCATATCCTAGCTTCTGGGCCTGAGTAGCAGGCAGTTTACTCTGGGCACGCTTTTCATCCGGACGTCAAATTACCACCCCCTATCCCAAAGAAGTTTTAACAGAGAGTACACAGTGGCACAATACCTGGCCACTGGGACTGACACAAAGTTAAGGAAAGCTTTGACTATGTACAGACTCAGTGAGCATAGCTTTGCTATTGAGAAAGGCYGCCGAAGGCAGACCTGGTCCTCAAGAGAAGACAGGCTATGTGCACACTGCCCACAAAATGAGGTGGAAACTGAGCTGCACTTCCTAACCTCCTGCCCAATGTATGACCACTTTAGAGACACATTATTGAAGGGAGACTTGATGACACACACACACAGACATTACCTGGTTGGTGAAATCCAGCCAACATGTAGAATTGATCATAGGGCTTTTCGGCGAAAGATAACGATGCTATTATTGAGTATGCACATAGTAAAGCAAAAGAGAGATAGGCATATTTCAACCTGCAGGCGCGACAAAACGCAGAATAAAAATATAATTCATCGCTTGACCTTTTTGAGAGCTTCTGTTTTTGGACCCCAATAATGTCACCATAACATCACAATGGTCCTTTTGGTTCGTTAATTTCCGTCGATATATATCAAAATGTCAATTTATTTGGCGCGTTTGATCCAGAATAAAACAGTTCAATTGCCAAAATGTGCGACAAAATCTCAAGTTAACTGTAATTTGCAAAAATTGTCAATCCTTTTGTAATAGACCTTTAGGTATTTTTTAAGTTAATAATCGTACAATTGAAACGGGGAATCTGTGTTAATAAGGAATAAAACGAAATGTAGCTGCTTTCTGTTTGATTGAAGCGATTTAGGACAAGCTGGAGTGATCGTTCAACGATTGGCCGTATTTTTCATTACACAAAGGAATACCTCAACCTATTTCTGAGTACTGTGACATCTCAGTGGAAGCCGTTAGGACACTGAAGCATTCGCTTTAGAAATCTGGTTTCCCAATGAAAACTCATTGAAAAGAGTGACTCAAAATTTTAAATTGATGGTTTTGGTCGTCGGGTTTCGCCTGTTAAATAAGTTATGTTTATAATCCACAGACATGATTCACACAGTTTTTAGAAACTTTAGAGGTTTTCTATCACACATCTACTAATAATATGCATCATTCTTATCTCCTGGGGATGAGTAGCTGGCATTGTGATTTGGGTAAATGCTTTTCAATCCATACGGTGAAATGGTGGCCCTACTACGAGAAGTTAAACAGTGCAGTGTAGTGTCACATAACTATTTAAAGCACATGCTAAGACAAAGCTTCGTGACACTGCTTTTGAAGTTAGCTGCTTGGCGATTTTTCACGCATCGCCTCGAACACCAGTATAAAAATGTATACTTCAGGGGCCTCAGCTGTTCACCCTACTTAGGGCCCCTCAGTTCTGTTCACTAACTTCAGGGACCTCAGCTTGTTCTACTGTCAGGGACCGTCAGCGTTCACTACTTCAGGGGCCTCAGCGTTCACGTCTTCAGGGGCCTCAGTGTTACTCTATCTCAGGTGCCTCAGCTGTTCACTACTTAGGGTGCCCCAGCTGGGGTCATCTATTCAGGGGCCTCAGCGTCATACTTCAGGGGCTCAGCTGTTCACTACTTTAGGTGCCTCCAGCTGTTCAGCTACTCAGGTGCCCTCAGCTGTTACTACTTCAGGTGCCTCAGCTGTTCACTACTTCAGGTGCCTCAGCTGTTCACTATTCAGGGCCCTCACTGTTACTACTTCAGGGGCCCTCAGTGTTCCAGCGCTAGTAACTGGTTCACCCGCTCAATAATAACACTTTTGGAATAATTTAACAACAAATGTTGCTAAGTCGTGTATTATTCTTCAAAAGTTTTTATAGAACTTTGAGATGAAGTGAAGATCATTGCGAACCATTCCTATAAAGGTTCCATCAAGAACCATTAAAAAGGTTCCATAAAGAACATTAAAAAGGTTCGAGTGCATTAACAAAAAAGTGTGGAACCACAACCCCTTTTTGGTGGGTGTAGATAGTATTTTTATAGTTCTTTATAGAGTTATGAACGGGTTCTATTAGTACATACAAGACAGGGTGGAACATGTGGTCTAAAAGGGCAGGGTGGACGTGGGCTGAAAAGGGAAGGGTGGACTGTGGCTGAAAGGGGAGGTGGCTGTGGGCTGGAAGGCAGAGTGGACTAGTGGGGCCTGAAAGGGGAGGGTGGATGTCGGGCGCTGAAAGGGGAGGGTGGATGGGGCTGAAAGGGAGGGTGACTTGGGTAAAGGGCAGGGTGGCGGTGGGGTTAAAGGGAAGGGTTGGACTGTGGCTGAAAAGGGAGGGTGGACTGTGGGCTGAAAGGGAAAGGGGGACTGTGGGCTGAAAAGGGCAGGGTGGAACTGTGGGCTGAAAGCCAGGTGAGTGTGGGCTGAAAAGGGGAGGGTGGAACTGTGGGCTGAAAGGGAGGGTGGACTGTGGGCGAAGGGGAGGGGGACTCGTGGGCTGAAGGGCGGGTGGACTGTGGCTGAAAGGGCAGGGTGGACGTGGGACTTGAAGGGAGGGTGGACTGTGGGCTGAAAGGGCAAGGGTGGACTGGGGCTGAAGGGCAGGGTGGACTGTGGGCTGGAAAGGGAGGGTGGACTGTGGGCCTTGAAAGGGCAGGGTGGCACTGTGGGCTGAAAGGAGGGTGGACTGTGGGAGTTAAAGGGAAGGGGTGGATCTGTGGCTGAAAGGGAAGGGGTGGACTGTGTGGCTGAAAGGGAAGAGTGACTGTGGGCTGAAAGGGAAGGGTGGAACTGGGGCTGAAAGGGAAGGGTGGAAACGTGTGCTGAAAGGGAAGAGTGACTGTGGGGTAGGGGAGGTGGACTGTGGGTTAAAGGGGAGGGTGGCACGTGGTGGTTTACATCGATGTAAAGTGGATGAAATGACTTTAATGATTATTGCTTGCTGTGCTACAAAGGCGTGGTGAATGATACTTAGAAAGAATGGTGTTATATAAACCTAAAGGGGTTTATTTGGTGTCCCATAGGAGAACATTTTGAAGAAGACCCTCTCCTAATGAGGGACACCCGAAGACTGTTCGCACACCTTTTTTGTGTGGGAGAACGGTCTCCAGAACAACAACAGCAACAGAATGTACTCCTAAGAGGCAATGTAGACATGATGTTTACGCATGGCACAGAGGAGAGAGAGAGAGAATCCAGTAAGGTGGTAGTAATGATAAGAGATACAGTGAAGTTCCTTCCTGGCAACCAGAGGCAATACAAACACACACTCCACACACAGAGATGTGACCACACACGCATAACAATTGATTTTGACGTGCAGAAACACAAACAGGTACTTGTAGAATTAATTAGTAATCTAAAACAACACATCAACAACGATGCTAAGCAGCACAAAGCAGGTTTCCTAGATGAGATTAGACCCCACAGTACTGGGACAGATAAGCATCCCTGCTTTGGTGTGTGTGTGTGGGTAGTGACATTAGCTCAGAAGAAACAGAATGATGTTAATTTGTGTCAACCCCATGGGGATACGACAGACAGAGAGGAAGAAGGGAGACAGAATTCTTTCATTTCCCCTATGTCTATTACG
>NW_019948146.1:0-17415 GCF_002910315.2 Salvelinus sp. IW2-2015
GGTCTGTTACAGGTAGTCAGGAGGTCTGACAGTGGTCAGGAGGTCTGGGTGCAGGTAGTCAGGAGGTCTGGTGCAGGTTAGTCAGGTGGTCTGGTACAGGTAGTCAGAGAGGTCTGGTACAGTAGTCAGGATTGTCTGGTACAGGGTAGTCAGGTGGTCTGGTACAGGCGTAGTCAGGCAGTCTGGTACAGGTAGTCAGGACGGTCTGGTACAAGGTGGTCAGGAGTCTGGTTGCAGTAGTCAGGTGGTCTGGTACAGGTGGGGCAGAGGTTCTGGTACAGGTGGTCAGAAGAGTCTGTGCAGGTATGTTCAGGTGTCTGGACAGGTAGTCAGGAGTCTGGTACAGGTAGTCAGTGGTCTGGTACACGGGTATGTCAGGTGGTTCTGGTACAGTAGTCAGGTGGTCTGCCCGTACAGTATCAGGTGGTCTGGTAACAGGTAGTCAGGGTCTGTACAAGTCAGGTGTCCTGTGGTCTGTACAGTAGTCAGTGGTTCTGGTACAGTGTATTCAGGTAGGGTCTGGTACATGGGTCTGGTACAGTGGTCAGGTTGGCTCTGGTACAGGTGGTCTGTGTACAGGTAGTTCAGGTGGTCTTTGTACAGGATCAGCGTGGTCTGACAGTAGTCAGGTGCGTCTGGTACCAGTAGTCAGGAGGTCTGGTACAGGTGTCTTGGTGCATGGTGGGTCAGGAGGTCTGGTGCAGGTTAATCAGGTGGTCTGGTACAGGGGTAGTCAGGAGGTCTGGTACAGTGGTCAGAGGTCTGCGTGGCAGTAGTCAGGAGGTTGGTGCAGGTAGTCAGGTGGTCTGGTACAGGTAGTCAGGAGGTCTGCGTACAGTAGTTCAGTGGTCTGGTTACAGGTAGCTCAGGTGCGTCTGGTAACAGTAGTCAGCGAGTCTGGTACAGGTTAGTCAGGAGGTCTGGTACAGGTGGTCAGGAGTCTGGTGCAGGTAGTCAGGTGGTCTGGTACAGGTGGTCCGGAGTCTTGGTACAGCGTGGTCAGGAGATTCTGGCTGCAGGTAGTCATGTGGTCTGGTACAGGCTAGTCAGGAGGGTCTGTACAGGTAGTCAGGTGGTCTGGTATCAAGGTAGTCAGGTGGTCTGGCTACAGTAGGTCAGGTGCGTCTGCGTAACGGTATCAGGTGTCTGCGTACATGTAGTCAGGTGTTCTGTACAGTAGTCAGGTGGTCTGCGGTGCGTCTGGTACAGGAGTCAGTGGTCTGGGTTACAGGTAGTCAGGTGGTCTGCGTACATGTGGCTGCGTTACAGGTGGTCAGGTCGCGTCTGGTACAGTGGTCTGCGTACAAGGTAGTCAGGTGCGTCTGTTACAGGAGTCAGGTGTCTGGTAGCAGGTAGTCAGGTGGTCTGGTACAGGTAGTCAGGAGGTCTGGTACAGTGGTCTGGTACAGGTGTCTGGTACAGGGTAGTCAGTGGTCTGGTACAGGTATTCAGGTGGGTCGTACAGGTGTCAGGTGGTATGGTACAGGAGTCAGGAGTCTGGTTACAGGTAGTAACAGTGTCTGTACAGGTAGTCAGGTGTTCTGGTACAGGTTAGTCAGTGGTCTGTTAACAGGTAGTCAGGAGGGTCTGCTACAGGTTATCAGGTGCGTCTGGTACAGGTAGTCAGGTGGTCTGGTACAGGTAGTCAGGTGGTCTGAGTACAGGTAGTCAGTGGTCTGTACAGTGGTCAGTGTCTGGCTACAGGGAGTCTGGTTACAGGTAGTCAGGTTCTGCTACAGGTAGTCAGGTGGTCTGTACAGGTAGTCGGGTACAGGTAGTCAGGTGGTCTGGTACAGGTGGTCAGGGTCGCTTTACAGAGTAGTCAGGATGGTCTGGTACAGGTGGTCTGGTAAAGGTAGTCAGGTGCGTCTGGTCACAAGGTAGTCAGTGGTTCTGGTACAGTGTCTGGTACAGGTAGGTCAGGTGGTCTTGGTACAGGTAGTCAGGAAGTCTGTACAGTAGTCAGGTGGTGCTGTACAGGTAGTCAGGTGGATATGGTACAGGTAGTCAGTGTCTGGTACAGGTAGTCAGTGGTATGGTACAGGTAGTCAGAGGTCTGGTACAGTAGTCAGGAGGGCTGGTACTTACACGTGATGTGACCTAGAGTATAGCGTCAAGGATCGGTGAGGACATATGGTTGGCGGTGTTGAACCATGACGAATGAAGTGTTTATACTAGGGCTCTCCAGCCCCTGTTCCGTGAGATCGAGTCCCCCTGTAGTTTTCACTCTCAAACCTAATCTGGCGTACTTGCATTCTAATCATGAGCTTAATTGATAAGCTGAATCAGGTTAGTTACAACTGAGTGAAAAGCTCCAGGAGGGTAGACCGCTCCAGGAACAGGGTTGGAGAGCCCAGGTTTATACTTCTCTGTTAGTTTTCAAGGAGAGATGTCCGTGAAATTGGATTTATTAAACCAACATTGGTCTCTATGTCTGTAAGTAAGGTAATTGACGGTTGAGCCTTGAGAAGCCCGGAAATTGGGATAGAGTGGCGAGAGTGTGAGCGGAGGGAGGAGGTAATAAAAGGAGAGAGGGAAATAAGAGGGAGAGAGACCCTTGATAGCGGACAGTTTCATTTTCTGATGTGTGTTGAACAGCAGGGCAACTTGTTCTTTAATTACGCTACTGAGTCCTTAGCACAGCAAGCCAAATGCCTGTCCTCTCCAAGCGGCCGCACTGACCCTCGTGGTGTGTGTTTGTGTGTGTGTGTGTGTGTGCGTCCGTTACCGTCCCGTCTGTCCCCCCTAGGTTTCACCGGAAGATAAAAGATCACGTTCAATCTGAGTTTACTGCTCATTAGATAGGTTCTCTTGTATCCAGGTTACCTACCCTACGTACTAGTCACTCTGGTCTCTCTCCAACCCCCCCTCCTCTCTCTTTACCCCCACTCTCTGCTACTCCCCCCCCCCTCCTCTCTCGTTACCCCCCTCTCTCTACTCCCCATCTCTCTACTCCCCACCTCTCTGCTCCTACCCCCTCTCTCTACTGCCCCCCTTCTCTCTACCCCTCTCTCCTATTCCCCCCCTCCTACCCCCTCTCGCTACTCCCCCTCTCCTCTCGACTCCCCTCTCACTCTCTCTCTCTACTCCCCTCTCGTCTCTCGCTCTCTACTCCCCTCTCTCTCTCTCTACTCCCATCAATCTCCTCTACCCCTCTCGGTAAGTCTGCTTTTTTCATCTCTCACCTAAGCTTGTCTGACTCTTTCTCTCACACATTCTCATTCTTCTGGAGAGAGACTACCACACCACACACACACACACACACGCACACACACACACACACACACACACACACACACACAGCACACACACACACACCACACACACACACACACACAGGCACGAATCCATCACAAGTGTACTTTCATTTCACCATTCCTTCATTATTCAACTGCTAATTAGCACGCCCGATTTACATAACAGAGGTTTGTGTGGAAATAAAATAAAATAAAACGTCAAGATAACTTGCCGGAAGAGTGAACCGTTTGAGGATGGAATCTAGAGTTGTTCTTTTCTTCTCTTGGTGCAACGTCTGTAGAGCGCCTGAGACTGTTTTGAAAACACAAACTGGGCTAAGGGGAGGAAGGGGATGATTCCGTATTTATTTTTTACCCCATAAGGTCGATGTCCACGAAAATCYAATTAGCATAATACAGAAATCCCCATCAAAACGTGTGAGTTGAAGTTAGAGACATCTGGGGGTTGATGCATCTGAATCCACTGCATCCGTTTCTGTCGCACTTCTGCGGTGAAAGGCGATGTCTGTCAGGCCACGAGACATCACGAAAGTCTGTCTTCTCACAAAATCATCTGTAGCATCCGAACAGTTTGGCCTTCAAACTAGTATTTGTATTTATTAAGGATTCCCATTAGCTGCTGCCAACGCTGGAGCTTCTCTTCCTGGGGTCCACGCTACAATCTTGGCACACCTGTATTTGTAAACAACAGCTGGTGCACAATATCTAAGTAAGTCTTGAGGTTTTGCTCGCCTGAGGTAGAGTATCTCATGACAAGCTGTAGACCACACTATCTACCTAGAGAGTTTTCATGTATTTTTTTCGTAGCTGTCTTACATACATACAGACCGATGCTGGCACTAAAACCGCACTCAATGACCTGTATTCCTGGGGTCCARGCTACAAACTCGGCACACCTGTATTTGGGGAGTTTCTCCCATTCTTCTCTGCAGATCTTGCTGGGGACAGCAATGAGTCATCATGCCAGGTAGTCCTGAGGCATGGTCCTAGGGCTCAGGCCCTCCGAGCAAAACCTCGAGACTTCCTTGGATATATCTTGCACTAGCTGCTGTTTACATAAATGCATAGGCCCCCGCTCCGTGTCTTGCCAGAGGCTGCTGTTCTGTCCTGCCGATAGAGTGTATAACCCGCAAGCTGTATGTTCTTAATGTCGTCGTTCAGCCACGACTTGATGAAACATAAGATATTACAGTTTTTAATGTCCCGTTGGTGGGATATACGTGCTTTCAGTTCGTCCCATTTATTTTCCAGCGATTGAACGTTAGCTAGCAGGACGGAAGGCAAAGACAGATTAGCCACTCGTCGCCTGATCTTCACAAGGCACCCTGATCTTTTCTCACGAAATCTCAGTTTCCTTCTCCAGTGAATGACGGGGATGTGGGCCTGGTCGGGTGTCATAGTATATCCCTCTCGTCCYACTCATTGAAGAAAAACTCTTTGTCTAATCTGAGGTGAGTTCTGATGTCCAGAAGCTCTTTTCGGTCATGTTGTAGCAACATTATGTCCAAAACAAGTTACGAACAATGTGAAAACACAAACAAAATAGCATGGTTGGTTAAGAGCCGATAAGACGGTAGCCATCCCCTTCGGCGCCATCATGTTACTACAGACACCCTGGTTCGATTCCAGGCTGTATCACAACTGGCCGTGATTGGGATTCCCATAGGGCGGCGCACAATTGCCCCAGCATCGTCCGGGTTTGGCCGGTGTAGGCCGCCATTTGAAATAAGAATTTCTTCTTAACTTCTTGTGGATAGGGGGCAGCATTTTCACGTTTGGATGAAAAGCGTGCCCAGAGTAAACTGCCTCCTACTCATTCCCAGATGCTAATATATGCATATTATTATTAGTATTGGATAGAAAACACTCTGAAGTTTCTAAAACTGTTTGAATCATGTCTGTGACTATAACAGAACTTATTTCCCCCCACCCTCTTCTACGCTGCTGCTACTCTCAAATCAAATTCAAATTTATTTATATAGCCCTTCTTACATTCACGCTGATAGCTCAAAGTGCTGTACAGAAACCCAGCCTAAAAGACCCCAAAACAGCCAAGCAATGCAGGTTGTTAGAAGCTCACGTGCTAGGAAAAACTCCCTAGAAAGCCAAAACCTCGAAGAAACCTAGAGAGGAACCAGCTATGAGGGTGCCAGTCCTCTTCTGGCTGTGCGGGTGGAGATTATAACAGAAATGAGCCCAAGATGTTCAAATGTTCATAAATGACCAGCTATGGTCAAATAATATAATCACAGTAGTTGTCCAGGGTGCAGCAAGTAGCACTCAGGAGTAATTCAGTTGTGCTTTTATCAGCCGATCCATTAAGGAGTATCTCGTTACCGCTCCTGCGGTCTCTAGAGAGTTGAAAACCACGGGGTCTGCGACAGGTAGCACGGTCCGTTGAACAAGGTCAGGTTCCATAGCCGCAGGCAGAACATTAAATCTGGAGCAGCGCAACGGCCAGGTGGACGGGGACAGCAAGAGTCATCACGTAGTCCAGGTAGTCCTGCAGGCCATGGTCCTAGGGGCTTCAGGTCCTGCCGAGAGAGAAAGATGAGAATTAGAGAGGCATTACTTAAATTCACAACAGACACCGGATAAGACAGGAGAAGTACTCCGATATAAACAAACTGACCCTGGCTCCGAACCACCATAAACACCTGCAGCATAAAATCTGTGAGGCTGAGACAGGAGGGGTCAGAGGACACTTGTTGGCCCCATTTCCGAGATACCAAACCCAGACAGGCCAAACAGGAAGGATATAACCCCACCCACTTTGCCAGAAGCACAGCCCCCAGCCACCACTAGAGGATATCTTCAACCACAACTTACCATCCTGAGACAAGCCAGTTATAGCCCCACAAAGATTCTTCCCCCACGGACAACCCAAGGGGAGGCGGAACAACCGGGAACAGGAAAGATCACGTCAGTGACTCAACCCACCCAAGTGGACCACCCTCCTAGGACGGCATGAAAGAGCACCAGTAAAGCCAATGACCTCAGCACATCAGCCCCTGAATAGGTTAGCAGGCAGAGAATCCAGTGCGAGAGAGGGAACCGGCCAGGCAGAGACAGCAAGGGCGGTTCGTTGCTCCAGAGCCTTTCCGTTCACCTTCACACCTCCTGGGCCCAGGACTGACACTTCAATCATTGAACTTTACTGAAGAGATGAGTCTTCAGTAAAGACTTAAAAGTGAGACCGAGTCTGCGTCTCTCACTATGGGTGCACACCATTCCATTAAAAATGGAGGATCTATAGGAGCAGCCCTTTGCCTCAGCTGTTTGCTTAGGAAATCGGCTAGGAAATTAGGAAGCCTGCGTCTTGTGGGACCGTACGTACGTGTAGGTATTTGTCTACTGCAGGACAAATTGGAAATAGGTAGGAGCAAGCCCATGTAATCTTTGTAGGTTAGCCAGTAAAACCTTTGAATCAGCCCTTGCCCTTAACAGAAGCCAGTGTAGGGAGGCTAAGCACTGGAGTAATATATAAAAATGTGGTTCTTGTCAGCGATTCTAGCAGCCGTATTTAGCACTAACTGAAGTTTATTAGTTGCTTTATCCGGGTAGCCGGAAGTTAGAGCATTTGCAGTAGGTCATAACCTAGAAGTAACAAAGCATGGATAACATTTTCTGCATCATTCTTCGGGACAGAAAGTTTCAGGATTTTTGCAATGTACGTAGATGGAAAAAAAGCTGTCCTTAGAAACAGTCTTGATAATGTCGTCAAAAGAGAATCAGGGTCCAGAGTAACGCCGAGGTCCTTCACAGTTTTATTTTGAGACGACCTTTTAAACCATTCAAGATTAATTTGTCAGATTCAACAGAAGATCTCTTTGTTTCTTGGACCTAGAACCAAGCGATCTCTGTTTTGTCCGAGTATAAAAGCTTAGAACGTTTTCAGCCATCCACTACCATGTATGTCTGAAGCAACAGGCTTCTAGCCGGGGCAATTTTGGGGCTTCCACCCATGTTTCATTGAAATGACACTGTTCATTGTGTCATCCGCCATAGCAGTGAATGTAACATTACTGTTTTCGAATGACATCCCCAAGAGGTAAAAATATATAGCTGTGAAAACACATAGGTGGTCCTTAAAACGGAACCTGAGGCAACACCGAAGGTACAGTTTGATTGTCAGAGACAAACCATTCACAGCGACAAACTGATATCTTTCCGACAGATAAGATTCTAAACCAGGCCAGAACTCTCTGTTATTATCTATGCAGGTAGTCACTTTTAATACTCTACTACATGTACATATTACCTCCAATTACTCGACACGGCGCCCCGCACATTGACTCTTGTACCGTACCCCATGTATATAGCCCCGCTAATTGTTATTTATGGGAGTCTCAAGCACTGAGATGACATTGCCTTAGACCGCTGCGCACTTGGTTGAAACCCCAATTGGGGTATCTGGTGTGTAGATTGATGAGAAAAACATGTATTAATCATCTATTAGATAAGGCGTAAACATAACAAAATGTGGAAAGTCAAGGGGTCTGAATACTTTACTCAAAGCAGGTGGCATGTTTTGGCGCACACATTTTCTCTGTTGTTTTTTTGTTCTTGTTGACCTTTGTCATTGCCATGACGCAGAATACTGTTTAATGGCCAAGCTACAGTATCTAAAGGCTTTTGCCTTCCAGCACCTTGATTCATACATTTTCAAAACTACTTTCTGCAACTACCTTTGCAGACAGAGTTCAGTGTGTCAATCGGAGGATGTTGTTCCGGTCCTCTGGCAGTCTCTATGGGGGTACCACAGGTTCAATTCTCGGGCCGACTCTTTTCTCTGTATATACATCAATGATGTTGCTTCTTGCTCGGCGCACTTCCCACCTGCATCCACCTCTACGCAGACGGACACCATTCTAATTACTGCCGGCCCCTTCCTTAGGACACTGTGCATCTAAACCTCCAAAACGAGCTTCAATGCCATACAAACACTCCTTCCGTGGCCTCCAACTGCTTCTAAACGCCTAGTAAAACCAAATGCTTGCTTTCAACCGTTCACTGCCTCTGACCCGCGACGCCCGACTAGGCATCACCACCCTGGCGGTCTCCGAACCTAGATATGTGGACATCTATAGAGTACCTAGGGTGCTCTGGACTAGACTGCAAAACTCTCCTTCCAGACTCATATCAAACATCTCCAATCCCAAAATCAAATCAAGAATCGGCTTTCTATTCCGCAACAAAGCCTCCTTCGACTCACGCCGCCAAACTTAACCCTAGTAAACTGGACTATCCCTACCGCATCCTCGGAACTTCGGCGATCGTCATCTACAAAATAGCTTCACATATCTACTCAGCAAACTGGATGCAGTTTATCACAGTGCCATTCGTTTTTGTTACGAAAGCAGCCTTTAACACCCACCACGTGCGACCTGTAGCTAGTCGCGCGCCTCGCTTACATGTTCGGCGTCAGACCCAGCTTGCTCCAAAGGTCATCTACAGGCTATGCTAGTAAATGCCGCCTTTATCTCAGTTTCACGGGTCACGATGGCTACCACCCACCCGACAGCACCGGCTTCCAGCAGGTGTATCTCACTGATCATCCTAAAGCCAAAACCTCATATTGGACGCCTTCCTTCCAGTTCTCTGCTGCCTGCGACTGGAACGAATTGCAAAAATCTCTGAAGTTGGAAACTTTTATCTCCTCAACAACTTTAAAAATCTGCTATCCGAGCAGCTAACCGATCGCTGCAGCTGTACAAAGTCCATCTGTAAACTACCCACCCAATTTACCTACCTCACTCCCCATACTGCTTTTATTTATTACTTTTCTGCTCTTTTGCACACCAGTATCTCTTTTGCACATGATCATCTGATGATTTATCACTCCAGTGTTAATCTGCTAAATTGTAATTATTCGATTTATGGCCTACCTCATGCCTTTTGCACACATTGTATATAGATTCTCTTTTTTCTACCATGTTATTGACTTGTTTATTGTTTACTCCATGTGTAACTCTGTGTTGTCTGTTCACACTGCTATGCTTTATCTTGGCCAGGTCGCAGTTGCAAATGAGAACTTGTTCTCAACTAGCCTACCTGGTTAAATAAAGGTGAAATAAAATAAAAAATTTTTTTTACTGAGACACACCAGCCCTGAAACATCCTATGGATAGTATGCATCCTGAATACTGAGACACAACCAGCCCTGAAAAATCCTATGGCATGGGTATGCATCCTGAATACTGAGACACACCAGGCCTGAAACATCCTATGGATAGGTATGCATCCTGAATACTTGAGACACCAAGCCCTGAAACATCCTATGGATTAGGTATGCATCCTGGAATACTGAGACCACACCAGCCCTGAAAACTTCCTATGGTATAGGTATGCATCCTGAATACTGAGACACACCAGCCCTGAAACATTCCTAATGATAGGTTATGCTCCTGAATACTGAGACACACCAGCCCTGAAACATTCCTATGGATAGGTATGCATCCTGAATACTGAGACACACCAGCCTGAAACATCCCATGGATGGGTATGCATCCTGAATACTGAGACACACCAGGCCCTGAACATCCCATGGATGGGTATGCATCCTGAATACTGAGACACACCAGCGCTGAAACATCCTATGGAAAGGTATGCATCCTGAATACTGAGACACACCAGCCCTGAAACATCCTATGGATAGGTATTGCATCCTGAATACTGAGACACACCAGCCCTGAAACATCCTATGGAAAGGTATGCATCCTGAATACTGAGACACACCAGCCCTGAAAACATCCTATGGATAGGTATGCATCCTGAATACTGAGACACACCAGCCCTGAAACATCCTATGGAAAGGTATGCATCCTGAATACTGAGACACACCAGCCCTGAAACATCCTATGGGATGGGTATGCATCCTGAATACTGAGAGACAGAACAATCTGCACTGTTGTCATGTCCATAGAAAATAGACTCTATTGATTATTATAAATGGGTGGTTCCGAGCCCGGAATGCTGATTGGCTGACAGCCGTGTATATCAGACCGTTATACCAGGGGTATGACAAAACATGTATTTTTTACTAATTACGTTGGTAACCAGTTTATAATAGCAATAAGGCACGCACGGGGTTTGGTATATGGCCAATATACCACGGTTAAGGTCTGTATCCAGGCACTCCATGTTGGCATCATGCATTAAGAACAGCCCTTAGCCGTGGTATATTGGCCATATACAGTTGAAGTCGGATGTTAACACACACTTACTGTGCCAACACCTTCCTCTGTCCTTTATTGCTTAAATCTAGATTCCATCTCTATGGTGACATCACATATTACACTAGTTCATATAGATAGGTCTATGTTATTTACATGTCTCTTTATTTAGACGACATGTATTCCTTATGAGAGGAACTGGTCATCGCTCGCAATTCACATGCAATCATTCTTTACATTCTACTTCAAGAATATTTTAATTCAAGGTGTTTTAAGTCACTGATAGAAAATGTAATTGACCTTGTCTGGTAGTCACACGCCACTGGTGTAGTTACAGTAGGTGGTGATATCCACTGGTAGTCACGTATCAGATGAAAGGGGTTTCCAGTAGCCCGGTATTTCACACCGCCGGTCACGAGACGAGACGGGATTCCATCATAGTGTCAAACAACACTGAGGGAACCACCTCCTGTTTGGCCAACTAGCACTGAGCAGTACCTCCTCAACACTAGGGAATCACCTCCATGTTTGGCCAACTAGCACTGAGCAGTATCTCCTCAACACTGAGGGATCATCTCCATGTTTGGCCAAACTAGCACTGAGCAGTACCTCCTCAACACTGAGGGAATCACCTCCATGTTTGGCCAACTAGCCATGAGCAGTTCCTCCAACACTGAGGGAATACCCTCCATGTTTGGCCAACTAGCACTGAGCAGTTCCTCCTCAACCTGAGGAATCACCTCCATGTTTGCCAACTAGCACTGAGCAGTACCTCCTCAACACTGAGGGAATCACCTCCATGTTTGGCCAACTAGCACTGAGCAGTACCTCCTCAACACTGAGGGAATCACCTCCATGTTGGCCAACTAGCACTGAGCAGTACCTCCTCAACACTGAGGGAATCACCTCCATGTTTGGCCAACTAGCACTGAGCAGTACCTCCTCAACACTGAGGGAATCACCTCCATGTTTGGCCAACTAGCACTGAGCAGTACCTCCTCAACACTGAGGGAATCACCTCCATGTTTGGCCAACTAGCACTGAGCAGTACCTCCTCAACACTGAGGGAACCACTCCATGTTTGGCCAACTAGCACTGAGCAGTACCTCCTCAACACTGAGGGAATCACCTCCATGTTTGGCCAACTAGCACTGAGCAGTACCTCCTCAACACTGAGGGAACCACCTCCATGTTTGGCCAACTAGCACTGAGCAGTACCTCCTCAACACTGAGGGAATCACCCCATGTTTGGCCAACTAGCACTGAGCAGTACCTCCTCAACACTGAGGAATCATCTCCATGTTTGGCCAACTAGCACTGAGCAGTACCTCCTCAACACTGAGGGAATCACCTCCAGTGTTGGCCAACTAGCACTGAGCAGTACCTCCTCAACACTGGCAAACCTTTCCCCTAGTGCATGCATTCACACACAACACAAAATCATCCTACCGCTGGTGCACCTTCCAGGGTGTGTCCACTCTACATTCCCATAACCACATAAGACAGGGGCTCATCTTTTCCATCTCACACACACACACACACACACACCACACACACACACACACACACACACACACACCACACACACCACACACACACACACACCACACACACACACACACACACACACACACACACAGGTAGAGGCAATGTGACAGGTCTATCTGTAATGCTGTAGTTTGGTTCCTTGGTTTGTCCTGTTAGGATGTGCAGGAGATCAGGAGATTCACACACAGATGCTCCCAGCTGGAGGAAAGTCTATTACACAGGGTCCGTAAAGACTGGATGAACACGCAACACACACACACACGCTTGGATACCCCTGTGTGGCTATGCCCTTTGCGCACCCCCACACACACACCCCTGCTGTGCTCATCTACTTGCATGTCCTGGATGCCAAAAAACTGCACTTGTTGCCATGGCAGCAGTGTGTGTGTGTGTGTGTGTGTTGTGTGTGTGTGTGTGTGTGTGTGTTGTGTGTGTGTGTGTGTGTGTGTGTGTGTGTGTGTGTGTTGTGTGTGTGTGTTGTGTGTGGTGTGTGTGTGTGTGTGTGTGTGTGTGTGTGTAAAGGTCAGGGGTTGCGGTGGGTGCCAGAGACAGAACGGGACGGGAGCAATGTCCTTGACGACTTCAATCGTCGTGACAACCCCCAGGAATGAGCTGTCATGTGACACCCCTTCCTCCGCTCCTGTTCCTGTCATTGAAAACACACACACACACACACACACACACACACACACACACACACACACACACACAGCGCGTCAGCAGGAAGAACCCTTTGGAAACAATGTGTGGTATGTGTTGTGGAGCATTGGGACCTGAGGAGGGGGGCCTAGATGAGTCCTTACCCACCCTAAGGAGCACCAAACCAGGGCATAAAGAGAGACCACAGAGCCTTAAGGGCAGGTGAACGGATGGATAGACAGCCCATACATCCATCAAATTGAGCTGTCAGAATTAGAAAGCAGTAAAGCAGTATGGTTAAATCAGAGGGCTGACTGTAGCAGTGCCGTCCCTCCAGGTCGTCACTGTACCAAAATGCCTTTCTCTGGTAGTCCTCTTTGTGTTTCAATGGAAGGTGGTCCTGTGTGGTCCATTGGTAGAGCATGGCACTTGAAACACCAAGGATTGTGGGTTCGATTCCCGGGGCCTACCCACACTTAAAATGTATGCATGAATGAGTGTAAGTCACTTTGGATAAAAGTGTCTGCTAACTGGGATATACAGTGTATTTGGAAAGTATTCTGTTACAGCCTTATTCTGAAATGGATTAAAAATAAAACATTTTCCTCATCAATCTACACACAATACCCCATAATGACAAAGTGAAAACAAGTTTTAGAAATGTTTGCTAATTAGTAAAACAGAAATACGTTATTTAAATATTCAAACCCTTTGCTATGAGACTGGTAATTGAGCTCAGGTGCATCCTGTTTCCATTGATCATCCTTGAGATGTTTGTACAACTTGATTGGAGTCCACCTGTGGTAAATGTAATTGATTGGAGACAGGATTGTGTCGAGGCACAGATCTGGGGAAGGGTACAGCATTGAAGGTCCCCAAGAACACAATGATGGCCTCCATCATTCTTAAATGGAAGCAGTTTGGAACCACCAAGACTCTTCCTAGAGCTGGCCGCCAGGCCAAACGGAGCAATCGGGGGAGAAGGGCGTTGGTCACGGAGTTATCCAAGAACCCGATGGTCACTTTGACATAGCTCCAGAGTTCATCTGTGGAGATGGGAGAACCTTCCAGAAGGACAACCATTTCTGCAGTAGTCCACCACTCCAATCAGTCCTTTATGGTAGAGTGGCCAGACGGAAGCCACTCCTCAGTAAAGGCACATGACAGCCCGCTGGGAGTTTGCAAAAAGGCACATGACAGCCCACTGGGAGTTTGCCAAAAGGCACCTAAAGGACTCCATGAGAAACAAGATTCTCTGGTCTGATGAAACCAAGAATGAACTCTTTGGCCTGAATGCCAAGCGTCACGTCTGGAGGAAACCTGGCACCATCCCTACGAGACAGCATCATGCTGTGGGGATGTTTTTCAGCAGCAGGGACTGGGAGACTAGTCAGGATCGAGGGAAAGATGAACGAAGCAAAGTACAGAGAGATCCTTGATGAAACCCTGCTCCAGAGCGCTCGGACCTCAGACTGGGGCGAAGGTTCACCTTCCAACAGGACAACGACCCTAAGCTCACAGCCAAGACAACGCAGGAGTGTCTTTGGGACAAGTCTCTGAATGTCCTAAGTGGCCCAGTCAGAGCCCGGACTTGAACCGATCGAACATCTCTGGAGAGACCTGAAAATAGCTGTGCAGCGACGCTCCCCATCCAACCTGACAGAGCTTGAGAGGATCTGCAGAGAAGAATGGGAGAAACTCCCCAAATACAGGTGTACCAAGCTTGTAGTCAAACCCAAGAAGACTCAATGCTGTAATCGCTGCAAAGGTGCTTCAACAAAGTACTGAGTAAAGAGTCTGAATACTTATGTAAATTTGATATTAAAAAATATATATTTTATACATTTGCAAAAATGTCTAAAAAACCGTTTTTTCTTTGTCATTGTGGGGTATTGTGTGTAGATTGACGAGGGGGGGGAATCATCAATTTTAGATTAAGGCTGTAACGTAAGAAAATGTGGGAAAAGTCAAGGGGTCTGAATATTGTATGAATACTGTATAGGTCAGTCATATCAAACTGACTGCAGCAAGACACTAACTCAGACTGTCTCTTTTAAATGTGCCATTAGCTGACGCTCTTATCCAAAGCGTCTTAGTTATGCCTGCATACATTTCACATACAGGTGCTTCCTTTAAATGAACCCACTATCCTGGCGTTGCAACCACCATGCTCTACAACTGAGCTACAAGACCGAAGCTCTTATGTACTTCACACTGGACTCTATAGAGACATCATTCAGACTTTACAAAATGCTATCAATCAAATCCATTTTTATAAAGCCCTTTCTACTTCAGCAGTTGTCACAAAGTGCTTTACAGAAACCCAGCCTAAAACCCAGCCTAAAACCCAGCCTAAAACCCAACCTAAAACCCAGCCAAACCCCAGAGAGCAAGCGATGTCGAGGAAGAGGCACAGTGGCACACACACACACACACACACACACACACACACACACACACACACACACAAACACACACACAACACACACACACACACACACACACACACACACACACACACACACACACACACTGTCTGATGTCACTGGTTAGGGCCGCTGATCATCACTGGGACATGTTATATAACTAGAATGACATGGTTCATTTAGCTTTCTTACACTGGAGTGCTCCACACACACACACACACACACACACACACACACACACACCACACACACACACACACACACACACACACACAACACACACACACACACACACACACACACACACACACACACACACACAGAGACAGACACACTTTTTCTCGCTCTATCTCACTGACTTTCCTCTCACCCTTTTCTCATTTCTCTCTTTCAACCTAGTACATCCCCCTTCATTTCTCTCTGCCTACCTAGTACATCCCCCTTCATTTCTCTCTGCCTACCTAGTACATCCCCCTTCATTTCTCTCTGCCTACCTAGTACATCCCCCTTCATTTCTCTCTGCCTACCTAGTACATCCCCCTTCATTTCTCTCTGCCTACCTAGTAATCCCCCTTCATTTCTCTCTGCCTACCTAGTACATCCCCCTTCATTTATCTCTGCCTACCTAGTACATCCCCCTTCATTTCTCTCTGCCTACCTAGTACATCCCCCTTCATTCTCTCTGCCTACCTAGTACATCCCCCTTCATTTCTCTCTGCCAACCTAGTACATCCCCCTTCATTTCTCTCTGCCTACCTAGTACATCCCCCTCATTTCTCTCTGCCTACCTAGTACATCCCCCTTCATTTCTCTCTGCCTACCTAGTACATCCCCCTTCATTTCTCTCTGCCTACCTAGTACAATCCCCTTCATTTCTCTCTGCCTACCTAGTACATCCCCCTTCATTTCTCTCTGCCACTAGTACATCCCCTTCATTTCTCTCTGCTACCTAGTACATCCCCCTTCATTTCCTCTGCCTACCTAGTACATCCCCCTTCATTTCTCTCTGCCTACCTAGTACATCCCCCTTCATTTCTCTCTGCCTACCTAGTACATCCCCCTTCATTTCTCTCTGCCTACCTAGGACATCCCCTTCATTTCTTCTCTGCCTACCTAGTACATCCCCCTTCATTTTCTCTGCCTACCTAGTACATCCCCTTCATTTCTCTCTGCCTACCTAGTACATCCCTTCATTTCTCTCTGCCTACCTAGTACATCCCCCTTCATTTCTCTCTGCCACCTAGTACATCCCCTTCATTTCTCTCTCCTACCTATACATCCCCCTTCATTTCTCTCGCCTACCTAGTACATCCCCCTTCATTTCTCTCTGCCTACCTAGTACATCCCCTCATTTCTCTCTGCCTACCTAGTACATCCCCTTCATTTCTCTCTGCCTACCTAGTACATCCCCCTTCATTTCTCTCTGCCTACCTAGTACATCCCCCTTCATTTCTCTCTGCCTACCTAGTACATCCCCCTTCATTTCTCTCTGCCTACCTAGTACATCCCCCTTCATTTCTCTCTGCCTACCTAGTACATCCCCTTCATTTCTCTCTGCCTACTAGTACACCCCCTTCATTTCTCTCTGCCTACCTAGTACATCCCCCTTCATTTCTCTCTGCCTACCAGTACATCCCCTTCATCTCTCTCCTACCTAGTACATCCCCCTTCATTTCTCTCTGCCTACCTAGTAACCCCTTCATTTCTCTCTGCCTACCTAGTACATCCCCCTTCATTTCTCTCTGCCTACCTAGTACATCCCCTTATTCTCTCTTGCCTACCTAGTACATCCCCCTTCATTTCTCTCTGCCTACCTAGTACATCCCCTTCATTTCTCTCTGCCTACCTAGTACATCCCCTTCATTTTCTCTGCCTACCTAGTACATCCCCCTTCATTTCTCTCTGCCTACCTAGTACATCCCCCTTCATTTCTCTCTGCCTACCTAGTACATCCCCCTTCATTTCTCTCTGCCTACCTAGTACATCCCCTTCATTTCTCTCTGCCAACCTAGTACATCCCCCTTCATTTCTCTCTGCCCCTAGTACATCCCCCTTCATTTCTCTCTGCCTACCTAGTACATCCCCCTTCATTTCTCTCTGCCTACCTAGTACATCCCCCTTCATTTCTCTCTGCCTACCTAGTACATCCCCTTCATTCTCTCTGCTCCTAGTACATCCCCTTCATTTCTCTCTGCCTACCTAGTACATCCCCTTCATTTCTCTCTGCCTACCTAGTACATCCCCCGTCATTTCTCTCTGCCTACCTAGTACATCCCCCTTCATTTCCTCTGCCCAAACCTAGTACATCCCCCTTCTTTCTCTCTGCCCTACCTAGGTACATGCCCCCTTCATTTCTCTCTGCCTACCTAG
>NW_019948147.1:0-6376 GCF_002910315.2 Salvelinus sp. IW2-2015
ACAACAGCTCAATAGGGTTGAGATCTGGTGACTGTGCTGGCCACTCCATTATAGACAGAATACCAGCTGACTGCTTCTTCCATAAATATTTCTTGCATAGTTTGGAGCTGTGCTTTGGGTCAATGTCCTGTTGTAGGAGTAAATTGGCTCCAATTAAGCGCCGTCCACAGGGTAWGGTATGGTGTTGCAAAATGGAGTGTTAGCCTTCCTTCTTCAATATCCATTTTACCCTGTACAAATATCCCACTATACCACCACCAAAGCACCCCCAGACCATCACATTGCCTCCACCATGCTTGACAGATGGCGTCAAGCACTCCTCCAGCATCTTTTCATTTTTTCTGCGTKTCACGAATGTTCATCTTTGTGATCCGAACACCTCAAACTTAGGTTTGTCTGTCCATTACACTTTTCTTTCAATCTTCCTCTGTCCAGTGTCTGTGTTCTTTTGCCCATCTTAATATTTTCTTTTTATTGGCCAGTCTGAGATATGGCTTTTTCTTTGCAATTCTGKCTCGAAGGCCAGCATCCCGGAGTTGCCTCGTCACTGTTGACGTTCAGACTGGTGTTTTGCGGGTACTATTTAATYAAMCTGCCAGTTGAGGACTTGTGAGGCATCTGTTTCTCAAACTAGACACTCTAATGTACTTGTCCTCTTGCTCAGTTGTGCACCGGGGCCTCCCACTCCTCTTTCTATACTGGTTAGAGACAGTTTGCGATGTTCTGTGAAGGGAGTACTACACAGCGTTGTACGAGATCTTCAGTTTCTTGGCAATTTCTCGCATGGAATAGCCTTCACTTCTCAGAACAAGAGTAGACTGACGAGTTTCAGAAGAAAGGTCTTTGTTTCTGGCCATTTTGAGCCTGTAATCAAACCCACAAATGCTGATGCTCCAGATACTCAACCAGTCTAAAGAAGGCCAGTTTTATTTCTTCTTTAATCAGYACAACAGTTTTCAGCTGTGCTAACATAATTGCAAAATGGTTTTCAAATGATCAATTAGCCTTTTAAAATTATAAACTTGGATTAGCTAACACAACGTGCCATTGGAACACAGCAGTGATGGTTGCTGATAATGGGCCTGTGTAGATATTCCATYAAAAAATCTGCCGTTTCCAGCTACAATAGTAATTTATAACATTAACAATGTCTACACTGTATTTCTGATCAATTTGCGGTTGTTTTAATGGACACAATGTTTGCTTTTCTTTCAAAAACAAGGACATTTCTAAGTGACCAACTTTTGAAAGGTAGTGTATTTCACCATTTACCATAATGAGATAGAAGATTCAAATGTATTTATCATAATATATGTTTGTAATCTCACCTTCAAAAAGCACCATAGTGATTTAGTGTCCATATAGCTACAGTGGGGCAAAAAAGTATTTAGTCAGCCACCAATTGTGCAAGTTCTCCCACTTAAAAAAACTTCAACTATGACAGACAAAATTAGAAAAAAAATCCAGAAAATCACATTGTAGGATTTTTTATGAATTTATTTGCAAATTATGGTGGAAACCTACAAACAAGCAAGATTTCTGGCTCTCACAGACCTGTAACTTCTTCTTTAATTATGGCTGAAGTCCCGGTAACGGGACCGATATGACAACAGCCAGTCGAAGTGCAGGGCGCCAAATTCAAAAAACAGAAATCTCATAATTAAATTCCTCAGACATTCATGTGTKTTATATCATTTTAAAGGTAATCTTGTTGTTAATCCCACCAAAGTGTCCGATTTCAAATAGGCTTTTCAGCGAAAGCACTACAAACGATTATGTTAGGTCACCACAAAACCACAATAATCACAGCCATTTTTTCCAGCTAAAGATAGCTTCACAAAAACCAGAATAGAGATAAAATTAATCACTAACATTCGATTATTTTCATCAGATGACACTCATAGGACTTCATGTTACACAATGGGTTTCTATGTGAATCTAGATTTCTAAGGCACTTGCTTGCAGTTCCTATCGCTTCCACTGGATGTCAACAGTCTTTAGAAATTGGTTGATGTTTTTCTTTTGAGTAATGAAGAAGTAGTGCTGTTCAGAACGAGGGTCGAYTCTAGTGTTGTGGTTGGAGCGCGCAACCTGAAAGCTCGCTCCACTTTGTTTTTATCCGCTATTGAACGCAGTTTATCCCGTCTTAAATTGTATCGGTTATTTACGTAAAAAAATACCTGAAGTTGTATTAGGAAAGTTGTTTGAAATGTTTGGATCAAGATTACAGGTAACTCATTAGATATTTTGTAGTCATGTTGCGCGAGTTGGAACCGGTGTWTTTCTGAGTCAAACGCACCAAATAAATGGACATTTTGGAGATATAACGACGGAATTTATCGTACAAAAGGACCATTTATGATGTTTATGGYACATATTGGAGTGCCAACAGAAGAKGATCTTCAAAGGTAAGGCATGAATTATATCGTTATTTCTGAGTTTTGTGTCGRGTCTGGCGGGTTGAATTATGATTGTCGTGTGTGTTTGTTTGATGGGGTGCTGTCCTCAGATAATAGCATGGGTTGCTTTCGCCSTAAAGCCTTTTTGAAATCTGACATGGTGGCTTGATTAACAAGAAGTTAAGCTTTAATTTGGTGTATTGCACTTGTGAATGTATGAAAGTTAAATATTTCTAATAATTCTTTTTGAATTTCGCACTCTGTCATTTCACCGGATGTTGTCGAAACGTTCRGCTKGCGGAACCCCTAGCCGTAAAGGTTAGTAGCCTTCTGTAACTATACTGTTAGCAGTTGATGTTATTCTTCAATAACACAGACCCAAAAGCAAATCAGGGGGACAAAAATAGGATTATTCAAAGAAAACAAATCATAGTTGTTATGCAAAGAAGTAGTATGGTAGATGTTCATTCTTCCCTGTCCTCAATGATTCTCCACAGAACAAAGTGCCAGGATGTAATTTATAACCCCCAACCCTAGCCTGTGTTTGACCAATTATTATTCCTTGCAGTAAAATTGGGCAAATGGCCAAATAACAAGCATCCTGTTTCAGGCTCAATGTGTAAATGATTCAGACCAATGAGATCTTGCCACATGTAGCTATAAGTCCAGGACTGAAACCCCTACACAGATTCTTACCAGATGTAGAACTTAAAAACAACAKATTTCCATTGATTGTTAATTCCCTATTGCCCTCTAATCCTCTGCGTTGTGTATTCTCTTGAAATATTCTTACAATACCAAACGTAACATATCATACAAATTCCCAGATAACATTTACTATGTTACGTCTAGTCTATGAGACCAGGCTGGCTTAAAACAGCCCAGATTGGGTGGCTGGCTTTGGCAGGCCTCATGTTTTCAGATTCCCTGCSCTGCTTAATTCAGCTCTGCCAGCTGCTCAGCACCTGTCTCGCAGGGAACTTTCTCGTTAAATCAAGATGAAATAAAATCAATTCCTGGGCCCACATAATTAGGGCTCTGAAATTGTTAATTAATCAGACCTCTGGAGAAAAGGAATGATGATGGAGCTTTAGGCCGTGGATGTGGGGGGTCTCACTCTCTGTGCCATATGGGAGTGTGCTGTAGATTAGAATACCAGGGTTTATTAATGTGCTTGCTTCACAATGTAATCTGACATACTTCTGATTTATTAATATTTTTAGACAGCTGAAGCAAGCACGGACAACTTCTTCAGGAAATGTGCCTTTTCTAGTTCAATACTACTCCAGCAGTTACAAAAATAGCAGCTCAGTGAAACCCAGAAATGACTGGGTTGTTGTTGATTCTTCATCGTTTGTGGTAGCTATGACATATTGATTTTGGCTAGAAACATGGAGGGGAGGAGATCAGGACCTGTCCAGAGTGTTGTTTTTTTCTTCGTTTTGTCAAGCCCCCTCTTATCTCTACTCATTAATAAGTTGAATATCAATGGACAGCCAGCTGTCCATTGATATTCAACTTATTAATGAGTAGAGATATTCTCTAATAATGATAATGCCCTTTTAGTGTAAGAGCTGTTTGAAAAGACTGCCTGAAATTCCAGCCTGTTTTGGTGGGATGGAGTTTTGGCCTGCCTGGTGACATGACCAGTCAGAGTTCCAACCCAATAACAGCTGGTTTTCAGTTTTCTCCTCTCCAATCAAACCACTCCCAGACAGTCCTAGCAATATTCTTGCTTGAGAAATTGCTCTTTGCTAAGAATCTATTTTTGTGTATTTTTTTAAAAACAATTTTAGTTGAAAACAATCACAATAAGGTACTTAATTGTACCCCGAAATTATTTAATATTGAGATAAAAACAGCTTCATTAGACCTTTAATTTAGGGCTAGGGGTCAGTATCCTGAATTTCGGCTGTCTGACGTGCCCAAAGTAAACTGCCTGTTACTAAGAACAGAAGCTAGGATATGCATATAATTTGTAGAATTGGATAGAAAACCCTCTCAAGTTTATAAAACTGTTAAAATAATGTCTGTGAGTATAACAGAACTGATATGGCAGGCGAAAACCCAAGGACAATTCATACGGATTTTTTTGTTTTGTTTGGAGGTCACAGGTCTTTTCAATGGAAGGCTATGGGATATAAAAAMAAATAGCTCCCAACTTGCAGTTCCTATGGCTTCCACTAGATGTCAACAGTCTTTATACAAGGTTTCGGGCTTGTTTCTTGAAAAGTAGTTGTAGTTAATCCAAGGTGACTCTCATTAGAAAAGTAGTCTTGTTGCGCGCGTGAATGAYGTGAGCTCTCTTCGTTATTTATCTTCCCTATTGAACATACTAATCTCCGTCTTAAATATTATTGTTTATTTAGATATTCGAATAGCTGAGGATTAATTAGAAACATTGTTTGACTTGTTTGGATGAATTTTACCGGTAACCTTTTGGATTCCTTTGTATGCATGTTGAACGAGTGGATAACTGAAATCAATGGCGCCAACTAAACAGACTTTTTGGGATATAAAGAAGGACTTTATCGAATAAAARGACCATTCATTGTGTAGCTGGGACCCTTGGAATTGCAAACAGATGAAGATCTTCAAAGGTAAGTGATTTACTTTATCGCTATTTGTGATTTTGTGACGCCTGTGCTGGTTTGAAAAAATATGTTGTTTTGAGGCGCTGTCCTCAGATAATCGAATGATATGCTTTCGAAGTAAAGCCTATTGTAAATCGGACAAGGCAGTTCGATTACCAAGATTCTAAGCTAAAGAATGCTGTAAGACACTTGTATTTTCATGAATTACGATATTATGATTTTTTTTTTTGAATTGGGCGCAATTTCAAAGGATGTTGTCGTAGGTGGACCGCTAGTGGTCCACGAGCCCTAAGAGGTTTTAAACCCTGTCTCTCCCTCATCTTCCCTTAATCTGCTGCCCAGTGATCTATGTGTTTGTGGTGTGTTCTGTCACATGCCGAGTCGTGCTTTTCACATAAATTGCCTGTAATGGCTACAGGGTCTGAGTGACATACTGTCCACATAAACTCCATTGGATAGAAACCCTCGTTTATAAAACTGTTAAAATAATGTCTGTGAGTATAACAGAACTGATATGGCAGGCGAAAACCCAAGGACAATTCATACGGATTTTTTTGTTTTGTTGAGGGTCACAGGTCTTTTCAATGGAAGGCTATGGGATATAAAAATAAATAGCTCCCAACTTGCAGTTCCTATGGCTTCCACTAGATGTCAACAGTCTTTATACAAGGTTTCGGGCTTGTTTCTTGAAAGTAGTTGTAGTTAATCCAAGGTGACTCTCATTAGAAAAGTAGTCTTGTTGCGCGCGTGAATGAGTGAGCTCTCTTCGTTATTTATCTTCCCTATTGAACATACTAATCTCCGTCTTAAATATTATTGTTTATTTAGATATTCGAATAGCTGAGGATTAATTAGAAACATTGTTTGACTTGTTTGGATGAATTTTACCGGTAACCTTTTGGATTCCTTTGTATGCATGTTGAACGAGTGGATAACTGAAATCAATGGCGCCAACTAAACAGACTTTTTGGGATATAAAGAAGGACTTTATCGAATAAAACGACCATTCATTGTGTAGCTGGGACCCTTGGAATTGCAAACAGATGAAGATCTTCAAAGGTAAGTGATTTACTTTATCGCTATTTGTGATTTTGTGACGCCTGTGCTGGTTTGAAAAAATATGTTGTTTTGAGGCGCTGTCCTCAGATAATCGAATGATATGCTTTCGAAGTAAAGCCTATTGTAAATCGGACAAGGCAGTTCGATTACCAAGATTCTGAGCTAAAGAATGCTGTAAGACACTTGTATTTTCATGAATTACGATATTATGATTTTTTTATTTTGAATTGGGCGCAATTTCAAAGGATGTTGTCGTAGGTGGACCGCTAGTGGTCCACGAGCCCTAAGAGGTTTTAAACCCTGTCTCTCCCTGATTATGTGTTT